>NC_083657.1:522500-577967 GCF_963576545.1 Limanda limanda | reverse complement strand
AGTGAAGAGAGAGAGAGAGAGGTCACATTCAGACAAAGAGACTGAAACCAAGAGGGAGAGATATTCAGCCTGAAGAAGTACTTTGTACTAGTACTTTGTACTATGGACTTCAGCCACTCACAGTACTTTGTACTATGGACTTCAGCCACTCACAGTACTTTGTACTATGGACTTCAGCCACTCATAGTACTTTGTACTAGTACTTTGTACTATGGACTTCAACCACTCACAGTACTTTGTACTATGGACTTCAGCCGCTCACAGTACTTTGTACTAGTACTTTGTACTATGGACTTCAACCACTCATATTACTTTGTAATATGGACTTCCACCACTCACAGTACTTTGTACTATGGACTTCAACCGCTCACAGTACTTTGTACTAGTACTTTGTACTATGGCTTCAGCCACTCACAGTACTTTGTACTAGTACTTTGTACTATGGACTTCAGCCACTCACAGAACTTTGTACTAGTACTTTGTACTATGGACTTCAACCACTCATATTACTTTGTACTATGGACTTCCACCACTCACAGTACTTTGTACTATGGACTTCAACCGCTCACAGGACTTTGTACTAGTACTTTGTACTATGGACTTCAACCACTCACAGTACTTTGTACTATGGACTTCAGCCCTTCACAGTACTTTGTACTAGTACTTTGTATTATGGACTTTCAACCACTCACAGTACTTTGTACTAGTACTTTGTACTATGGACTTCAGCCCTTCACAGTACTTTGTACTAGTACTTTGTACTATGGACTTCAGCCACTCACAGTACTTTGTACTATGGACTTCAGTCACTCACAGTACTTTGTACTACGGACTTCAACCACTCACAGTTCTTTGTACTATGGACTTCAGCCACTCACAGTACTTTGTACTAGTACTTTGTACTACGGACTTCAACCACTCACAGTACTTCGTGCTATGGACTTCAACCACTCACAGTACTTTGTACTACGGACTTCAACCACTCACAGTACTTTATACTATGGACTTCAACCACTCACAGTACTTTATACTATGGACTTCAGCCACTCACAGTACTTTGTACTATGGACTTCCACCACTCACAGTACTTTGTACTATGGACTCCCAACACTCACAGTACTTTGTACTACGGACTTCAGCCACTCACAGTACTTTGTACTACGGACTTCAGCCACTCACAGCTTATAGGAGTTTTTTTCTTGGGTTGTGTTGTTGCTCTTGGGTTGTGTTGTTCTTGGGTCGTGTTGTTCATGGGTTGTGTTGTTCCTGGGTTGTGTTGTTCTTGGGTTGTGTTGTCCCTGGGTTGTGTTGTTCCTGGGTTGTGTTGTCCCTGGGTTGTGTTGTTCCTTGGTTGTGTTGTTCCTGGGTTGTGTTGTCCCTGGGTTGTGTTGTTCCTTGGTTGTGTTGTCCCTGGGTTGTGTTGTTCCTTGGTTGTGTTGTTCATGGGTTGTGTTGTTCCTGGGTTGTGTTGTTCTTGGGTTGTGTTGTTCTTGGGTTTTGTTGTTCCTGGGTTGTGTTGTTCTTGGGTTGTGTTGTTCCTGGGTTGTGTTGTTCCTGGGTTGTGTTGTTGTTCCTGGGTTGTGCTGTTCCTGGGTTGTGTTGTTGTTCCTGGGTTGTGTTGTTCCTGGGTTGTGTTGATGTTCCTGGGTTGTGTTGTTCCTGGGTTGTGTTGTTCCTGGGTTGTGTTGTTCCTGGGTTGTGTTGATGTTCCTGGGTTGTGTTGTTCCTGGGTTGTGTTGTTACTGGGTTGTGTTGTTCCTGGGTTGTGTTGTTCGTGGGTTGTGTTGTTGTTGTTGGGTTGTGTTGTTGTTGGGTTGTGTTGTTCCTGGGTTGTGTTGTTACTGGGTTGTGTTGTTCCTGGGTTGTGTTGTTCCTGGGTTGTGTTGTTGGGTTGTGTTGTTCCTGGGTTGTGTTGTTCCTGGGTTGTGTTGATGTTCCTGGGTTGTGTTGTTCCTGGGTTGTGTTGTCCCTGGGTTGTGTTGTTCCTTGGTTGTGTTGTTCCTGGGTTGTGTTGTTGTGTAGAACCCAGCAGGTCAGATACTGTAGATTTACAGCGGTTGATTTCCTTGGAGGTCGTGACCCGGGAAGCCGAGGACGACCATGACCTTCATCACACCCCCAAAAGATCCCACCCCCCGGGGGGCGGGGCCCCAGTGCTCCCGGTAAGGGGGCGGTTCCGACCATTGAAGGGTGGCAGGTGGGGGGGGGGGAGCCCCACAGATTGATGTGTGTGTGAATCGCACAACGCCGGCCTCTTTGTGTGTCGAGTCTCCGCTGCAGATTCATGAGAGAAGAAGAAGAGAAGAAGAGAAGAAGAGAAGAAGAGAAGAAGAGAAGAAGAGAAGAAGAGAAGAAGAACTCATCAGGACGGAGGTAAATTCAACTCCTGTCACAACAAAGTGAGAAGCCCCCCCCCCATGGAGAGGTGGACTTCTCCATGGGGGGGGGGGGGGGACTGGTTGAACTGGTTATTGTTCTGTTGCATCATCACTCTGTCCCAGTACAATCCCCCCCCCAGCTCAGTGTGCACCTGTTATTGATGATGTTATATTAACTGGTCGTAAAGATGGACGCCATGACAGCTCTCTGGAGCCTCCGCCCCCTAGTGGCCGGCTGCAGTACTGCTCCCAGGTCCCGCCTCCTCCGGGTTAGGAGATGGGACCTGTCTTCATCACACTGAGGGACGTGATGAAGACAGGTCCATGGTGATGAGTGACAGCTGAGACTGACTTGTGATTGGTCGAGACGGGGGCGGTGTTACCGTGACCGAACGGCGACGTGTTGGTATCTGCATAGATATCATATATAAAGACTAGATGTGTCGGCCGCGTTGCCGGCCAACAGAGTCGAACGTCACCACATGGCGGCCATCTTGCTGCAGGCGGCTCGCTCACCCACAACATTGTGTTGTAGTGGTGCGTACTTTTTAAATAACCATAACTTGCTCAATTTTCAACCGATTTTTAAACTGTTTGGTTTGTGATAAGCGTCAGAGATGTAGTTATGACACTGCATACTTATGAATAATTATGTTATTTTTCTAAACAATTTAATAATGTATGCAGTGTCATAACTACACAATGTTAAAGCCCTATGAGACGAATTGTTATTTGTGAATGTGGGCTATACAAATAAAACTTGATTGATTGATTGATTGATAACTACATCTCTGACGTTTATAACAAACCAAACAGTTTAAAAATCCGTTGAAAATTGAGCAAGTTATGGTTATTTAAAAAGTACGCACCACTCCAACACAATGTTATGGGTGAGCGAGCCGCCTGCAGCAAGTTGGCCGCCATGTGGTGACTTTCGACTCCATTGGCCGAGGCATGTAGCCTTATATGTGTCTATGGGTATCTGGACCTGGAAGGAGGCGGAGACACGTCGGCCATCTTTGTTTCGAGTCTTTTTGCAGCTGATCTGGAGTCTGCAGCGTAAACTTTAGTAAAGAGAGAAACCTCTGAAGTTGAGTTCTGTACAACACGTGTCCCTCAGTGTTGTGTTGAAGTGTTTGTCACTGGATGAACGTGTGCGTCCCCAGCGGGAGCGTGTGTGCGCTGCAGCGAGCTAACGCTAACGATAACGCTAACGACCTCACAGAGAATCAGACTCGTTCTCTCTGCTTTTCTTTGATTTGTTAAACCTTGTGTCCACGCAGCCACTTCCAGGCGTGTGTATCTCATGACCATCAAACATCTACATGAGAAAGTTGACAAAGGCTGAAACAGCGGAGGAGGCGCGGCACAAAGAGGCCCATTTATAGAGTACAGTCGGGGGGGCGGGGGGGGGGGATCGGGGGATGGGGGAAGCTGGGAGGAGGAGGAGAGTTGAATTAATGAATTAAAACTGTGGGGAAACAGCGGCCGGCTGAATACTGGTGGGCTTCTAAAGAGAGGCATGCCGGGGGGGGGGGTCCTGGAGGAGTGGACACACTTCTTCAGACTCAGACTCACACTGGACTCGCACTCGGCTTCACGTGCAGGACGCACAACTCCTCTGGTTACACAATGACCCAGTAACACAGAGACAGTACCAGAGGCTCCTCAGACCTGATCCTGATCCTGATCCTGATCCTGATCCTGACTCTCCTGCTTCAACGGAGTTTTCATCTTTTCTTTTTAAAATAAAGGATGACAACGACGTAGAAGGACGACGACGTAGAAGCTGAGCGCCAGGATGTGATGTCACGGAGGCAGAGACGTGAAACCTGTCGTCAAGAAGCTCAGATCCAGACTTCACTTTACTGATTGCACCAGACGTGAGAACAGAAACGTGTTGTTCACATGTTTCAGTGAAATGATCTGAAGTCTCCACGTGTCCAGCTGCTCTTCACAAGGTAAAACAAATCATCTGCAGATATTATCTTCTTATCATTAAAATATCACAGGAATTCACTTTAAATATACAGAAGTCATGTGTAGATCTGTTTATTTCTTGTGTTATAATCATCTTTTCAACTTTGTATAAATTTACTTTAATTACATATTCTGTCTGTTTTAGTGGAAAAATAATCTTTGAAATAGTTTGTTTTTTTACATTTCCCCAAATTTAAGTTTCCATTTCCTACATGCATGAATATTTATAATAAATATAATTTCTAACATTATGGTAAATGTTGTCAGGAAGAAACAATCTTATGTTATTATCCATGAAGATGTAATGTTCAGGTGTTTTGCTCTTTTTATATTCTGTAATATGTTTAACACCCCCCCCCGTGATATGAAATCTTAGTTAGCTGATGTTTCTCATGATTTTTCATGTTCCCCATGTGTTGCTTTGATTGACTCTGTTGTGTTGTGTTGATTTGATTGACTCTGTTGTGTTGTGTTGATTTGCTGTCTCTGATCTCAGTTGTGAGGTGATCTCAAAGAGAATACCTGATTAAATTAATATTTTATTCAGATATTGAAATGCAAAACAGGTCAAAAAGATTGTTTAGGTGATTTGAGAAGTGGCTGATCAGTTCACGTTCGGAAAACCTGTGAATGGTGTTTTCCCTCCAAGTCCAGAGAGCCGCCCCCCCCCCCCCCCGCAGCACTACAGGCGTGGAACAGTCAGATTTACAGTCAGATTTACAGTCAGATTTACAGTCAGATTTCTCCAGTCTACTTTATTCTATTTTGTTTTATTTTATTCTATATATTGTTGTTTTTTATATTGTTGTTTTATGTTCAGTACACCAATGACACCAAGGCAATTTCCTGTATGTGCAAACATACATGGCAAATAAAATAATTCTGATTCTGATTCAGTCAGATTTACAGTCAGATTTACAGTCAGATTTACAGTCAGATTCACAGTCAGATTTACAGTCAGATTTACAGTCAGATTTACAGTCAGATTTACAGTCAGATTTAGAGTCAGATTTACAGTCAGATTTACAATCAGATTTACAGTCAGATTTACAGTCAGATTCACAGTCAGATTTACAGTCAGATTCACAGTCAGATTCACAGTCAGATTCACAGTCAGATTTACAGTCAGATTTACAGTCAGATTCACAGTCAGATTTAGAGTCAGATTTACAGTCAGATTTACAATCAGATTTACAGTCAGATTTACAGTCAGATTCACAGTCAGATTTACAGTCAGATTCACAGTCAGATTCACAGTCAGATTCACAGTCAGATTTACAGTCAGATTTACAGTCAGATTCACAGTCAGATTTACAGTCAGATTTACAGTCAGATTTACAATCAGATTCACAGTCAGATTCACAGTCAGATTTACAGTCAGATTCTCAGAGACTCGTGGAGACGGGAGAACAACGGCTGCTTCCGATGTTTCTCAGGTCGAAGTCGTAACTCCTCCCCCAGCAGCTCTGGGTCGAGGACGTGTCGGACGCTCAGCTGGACGCACACAGCCAAGGAGACAAATGTCCCATCGCCATGGTTACGGCTCACTTTCACTTCCTGTTGTTGCTGTGAAATCCACATTAAGGTGAATGATGTGACTCTGGGGCCCCGGGCAGGAGGGATCGGGGGGGCCCCTGCATTGGACCAAGTCACATGATACATGAGAGACACGCCTCTAAAGGGCGAGTGGCGAAGGCCTCGGGGGGGCTCAGTGACCTCAGCTACACACAGAAACCTGCTGGTAAACCTGGAACTCCTCCTTCTGTCCCCGGCCCCTGAGGGACAAGGTTCATGTCCTGAGCTTCCACCTCAGATTCATCTTCATGAACTAGGTCTCTGGGACACGACAGCAGCTCAGTGTGAGCGTCTCAGTCCGTCTCCCGGAGGCAGACGTTGGACTCTCTGTCCAGGGGACGTTTGACTCTAAGTCCAGGGGACGTTGGACTCTGAGTCCAGGGGACGTTGGACTCTGAGTCCAGGGGACGTTGGACTCTGAGTCCAAGGGACGTTAGACTCTGAGTCCTGGGGACGTTAGACTCTGAGTCCAGGGGACGTTGGACTCTGAGTCCAGGGGACGTTGGACTCTGAGTCCAAGGGACGTTAGACTCTGAGTCCTGGGGACGTTAGACTCTGAGTCCAGGGGACGTTAGACTCTGAGTCCAGGGGACGTTGGACGCTGAGTCCAAGGGACGTTAGACTCTGAGTCCAGGGTACGTTGGACTCTGAGTCCTGGGGACGTTAGACTCTGAGTCCTGGGGACGTTAGACTCTGAGTCCAGGGGACGTTAGACTCTGAGTCCAGGGGACGTTAGACTCTGAGTCCAGGGGACGTTAGACTCTGAGTCCAGGGGACGTTGGACGCTGAGTCCAAGGGACGTTAGACTCTGAGTCCAGGGTACGTTGGACTCTGAGTCCTGGGGACGTTAGACTCTGAGTCCTGGGGACGTTAGACTCTGAGTCCAGGGGACGTTGGACTCTGAGTCCAGGGGACGTTGGACTCTGAGTCCAGGGTACGTTGGACTCTGAGTCCTGGGGACGTTAGACTCTGAGTCCTGGGGACGTTAGACTCTGAGTCCAGGGGACGTTGGACGCTGAGTCCAGGGGACGTTGGACTCTGAGTCCTGGGGACGTTGGACTCTGAGTCCAGGGGACGTTGGACTCTGAGTCCAGGGTACGTTGGACTCTGAGTCCTGGGGACGTTAGACTCTGAGTCCTGGGGACGTTAGACTCTGAGTCCAGGGGACGTTGGACGCTGAGTCCAGGGGACGTTGGACTCTGAGTCCAGGGGACGTTGGACTCTGAGTCCGGGGGACGTTGGACTCTGAGTCCAGGGGACAGGGCTCCGAGCCATGGAGTTGTGTTGTCCTGAGGCCTTCATGCAGAGGACAGGCGGGGGGGTGTCTCTGTGCATGTGGACGCGGGACAGAAGGGATTACTCTCTCTCTCTCTCCTCTCTCTCTCCTCTGGAATACTAATGTCTGTCTTTTGTCCTCCGCCTGCTTCCTCCACCTTCCTCTCTCTCTCCTCCTCCTCCGTCCATTCCTCTCAGCCGTCCCCTTTCTCTCCTTCTGTCACCCGATGCTCTCTCAGTCCTCCCCTCAAAACCAATTATTCTCTCTCTCTTCTGCCCCCCCCCACCATCTCTGCCCCCTCACCGCGTCGAGCACCACACACTCACACACCATCAAACACAGACGCACACCGCGCTAACACAACCCCTACACACACAAACACACACACGTCAACACTCCGCCGTGCTCTCCTCTCGCCGTCTCACTTGCTCTCTCTCTCTCTCTCTCTCTCTCTCTCTCTCTCTCTCTCTCTCTCTCTCTCTCTCTCTCTCTCTCTCTCTCTCTCTCTCTCGCTCACCCAGTCGTATTTTTCAATGGTGGCTTTTGTCCCTTTCATCTCCGGGTAAACAAAGGATTCTTGTGAACTGGGGACACGGGAAGGAGAGGGACGGAGGGACGGAGGGACGGAGGGACGGAGGGACGGAGGGACGGACGAGAGGAAGAGATCCTAACCTCCAGTGTGGTTGTTTCAGCCGGGGGGTGGGGGGGAAGTCAAAGTCAAGAGAGAGAATCCATCAATATCCAGTCAGAGACACGGAGACACTTCACACTTTCACTTCAGCTAATAGTGATTTAGTCTTGATTGACAGGTCAAAGGTCAGGGACGGGTTCTGTCCCTCAACCTGAACGCATCAGCTTATTAATGTGTCTGTCCTCTTATGAAGACAGCTGTCTTTGGGACGTTTCCTCATGTATAAGAACTTAAAACGTATTGAATGGTTTATTATGATTTATTGATTTATTAGTGTAATGAAGCTGAATCTCCACTGGTTAAATAACGCTTCCTTCTGAGGACCCAGATGTTTGAGGACGAACCCACAGGAGACCAGAGACACGCCTGGAGGTTCTGAGACTTGTTGGTTTTGTCTTTTCATTTGATCGACAATAAGAAGAATGACTAACGTCAGCATTATGAATGAATGAATATGAATATGTGTAATCAGCTGCTGGATGTTTGTCTGAGCTGAACATTCCTCTGGACACTCGGCTGCTTTGTGTAGAGTCACTGCTGAACAGGTCTATATGTGTGATACACAAGTGTGTGTTTACTGTATGTGTAGGAAGGAGCTCCTCAGGGGTCAGAGGTCAGCTGGAGATGGACCAATCAATGGGCCTCCTCTTGACCCCGCCTCCACCCCCCCCTCTTCCCCGCCACATCTTAGTATTCACAGCACAGACATCCACACAGATCTCTATTCATCCACTCAGTGTGAGCTCCAGGAGAGAGAGAGAGGGAGAGAGAGAGAGAGAGAGAGAGAGAGAGGGAGAGAGAGGGGGACGGGTCAGACGGGACAGCAGAGGACAGAGCGTATCACATGGCCTCGGCTCGGCCTCTTTTGTTTTAGCTGTGTTGTCTTTTGGTTTTGCTAAATTCGCAGCGGAAAAGCAGATTGAGACAAAAGGTCCATTTAGCAAAGAGAGAGAGAGGGCGAGCGAGAGGGCGAGAGAAGGAAGGATGAGGAGAGCTGCAGCCAAGACGAGGGGTCAGAGGTCACAGGGACAGACAGTGTCCATAGGAGACTTCTCATTCACTACACTGTAAACACCAACACACACGTATAGAACTGTCTCATGAGGACACGTCCTCTCTGTCCACAGGGACAGACTCTGTGGACACAGAGAGGGACAGCTCCACTGGTCTGTGAGGACTTGTCCTCACTGTCCACAGGGACAAACTCTGTGGACACAGAGAGGAACGGCTCCACTGGTCTGTGAGGACACGTCCTCTCTGTCCACAGGGACAGACTCTGTGGACACAGAGAGGACGGCTCCACTGGTCTGTGAGGACACGTCCTCTCTGTCCACAGGGACAGACTCTGTGGACACAGAGAGGATCAGCTCCACTGGTCTTTGAGGACATGTCCTCTCTGTCCACAGGGACAGACTCTGTGGACACAGAGAGGAACAACTCCACTGGTCTGTGAGGACACGTCCTCTCTGTCCACAGGGACAGACTCTGTGGACACAGAGAGGAACGGCTCCACTGGTCTGTGAGGACACGTCCTCTCTGTGTGAGAGCTGCTGGGGGGGTGAAGCTGGGGGGGGGCAGGTTTATGGACTCTTCACTTTGGTTGTAATCCGTGTTTTGATGATATAAATGTGGGAAAAGTCATGATTGACAGATGACACGGAATTATGATTAGTCAAGTGACGAGTCATTCATATTTATACTCTGATGCATATATAGTTTATGTGATAACACTTTTACCCAAACCATAACCATCCACTCAGAGGACACAGGTGTTTCCTGATGGAGCATCTGTGGAATCATTTAGTTGAGTCAATAAGAAAAACTCTCATTCCATCTCTTTGGTAAAAAAGCTCCAACGTCCAGTCGCCAAATTCAAATCTTCATGTGTCACATCTGCTCACATCACACGTGAGCTCTGAGCTGCAGTGAGAACTGGACGTGAAAGGACAGCATGAAGACAGCTGTGCTCAATGGAGGACGAGGGACGGACGGTGGGTAGTGTCTCCTCATCTGGAGTCAGAAGACGTCTTGTGCAGCCGACCGGGTCAGCATTATCACGCTTTTAATGTGAAAGAGCAGCTGTGCCTTCATGCTGAAAGGGGGCTTTTATTGTGACAAGGCCAGCTGCCTCCAGTGAAAAGTGGAAGGGGCTTAAATGGACCCCCCCCCCTGGTCAGCAGCACTGTCCACTATACATGTGCTGCTGATCCTCATGGTCCCCTCACAAGGTTCCTCTCTGTCATTTGTCTTCTTCATGTGATGTTTATTTTCCTTCCTCTTTCACATTTTACCGCTTTGCATTTCAACTCAGCTGCTGCTCATTATATAAACATATAATACTATAAGTCTATAATAAGAATAAAGCAATAAGATCTACCTAGAATGAAAGAAACCATCTTTGAGATCAATGTACTTGACTCGTGTTCTTTGTACTTTGGTCCCATCGACTAACATGGAGGACGTGTTCCTCTGCCGGCCACCAGGGGGCGATGGAGACGCTACGGCTTCACTTTCATGGAGTCATCATGTCGTCCATCTTTGTAGTCTTTTTAATGGTCTCCTCTTTTTGTCTCCCGCCCCTTGCAGTACCAGCCATGACCTCAGCCACTCCCCCTTCCTCAGAGGGATCCTCCCCCCAGAAAGTATGCCACTCCCACACGCAGACGGACATCACCAAGCCGCTGCTGAGCTCCCCCGGGGGGGCCAGGGGGGTTGGAGGGGGTGTACAGGAAACCGGCGCGGGAGTCACCAGCGCCCTGCGGAGGAGACGGCGTGTCCTCTCCAAAGATGGGCGGAGCAACGTGCGCATCGAGCACGTGAGCGGGCGCGGCGCCCTGTACCTCCGTGACCTCTGGACGACCTTCCTGGACATGCAGTGGCGCTACAAGTTCTTCCTGTTCTCCGCCACCTTCGCCGGGACCTGGTTCGTGTTCGGGGTCCTGTGGTACCTGGTGGCGCTGGTGCACGGAGACCTGCTGGGTAAGATTCAGTTTTAATCTGACAGTAACATATGGATCCCGTCTGTTTAGTCACATGACGTCTTTTCAGCCAATCAGGCTTGAGATGACGAGCCTGATCGTCTTTTCAGAATAAGAGCGTCAGTATCAACGTCTCTTCTCTGGTCACGAGACTTTCCTCTAAACACGATCATTTGAAGCTTCTGGTGCGATTCCACATTTCCCATCAG
The DNA here is from genome assembly GCF_963576545.1 of Limanda limanda. Taxonomy (NCBI): domain Eukaryota; kingdom Metazoa; phylum Chordata; class Actinopteri; order Pleuronectiformes; family Pleuronectidae; genus Limanda; species Limanda limanda. Next base: position 566,880 of record NC_083657.1, on the reverse strand, counting down.
GCAGTGCGGTTCCCCTGAAACAATCACGACTCATTGTGTGTCTGTGCACAGAGAAAGTACACAAGTGGTTTTCTGTGAACTAGACAATGAGGGACACATAGTGTTTGTCAGACATGGCGTGAGAAGGACCTGGCAGGAGAGAACTTGGTCTTTAAACCCGATGCTTGGTCCTGTGTCTCCTTCCTGTGAGCAGAGTTCGACCCCCCCGCTAACCACACCCCCTGTGTGATGGAGGTGAAGACCCTCACCGGGGCCTTCCTCTTCTCCCTGGAGTCGCAGACCACCATCGGCTACGGGTTCCGCTGCATCACGGAGGAGTGTCCTGCCGCCATCATCCTGCTCATCTTCCAGCTGGTCATCACCATGGTGATGGAGATCTTCATCACCGGCACCTTCCTCGCCAAGGTAGATAGGAACATGGGATTATTGTCTTATTGTGTTGCACCACACTCGACCACTAGGGGTGTCAAATATCAGACACATGTTTACATTAGAGCTGTCAAACGATTAAAATATTTAATTGCGATTAATCGCATTTATGTCATAGTTAACTCGCGATTAATCGCAATTATTCGCAAATTTTTATCTATTCTAAATGTCCCTTCATTTATTTTTTTTCCAATAATTTTACTTTTGTTTTAATTCTCTTATCAACATGGAAAAGTGGATTGGCTTGCTTTATGCAAATGTTTTATTTGATTGAAAAACAACATTGCCAAACAGGGCGGTACAAAATAAAATTATAAAGTGCACATTTCAGGTAAACAAGGACTCAGCCTATAGTGCAGTTAAACCATGGCTTAATATTTTATTTTTTTCAAGTTTGCTGTGAACATAGCAGTCAGTCCTCTTATTTCAGAAACAATGACCCTTAACAGTTAGGTTATTAATAACAGGTAAGCGTACTACTTCTTTGCTTTCAGCCAGCTACTCAAACAGACAAGCAACAAAATAACAAACAAACAAAACACACAGGCAGGTGTCGGCCTACTTTGAAATAAATTAAACACAGAACTTTGTAGGGCTATTTGAGTCCTCCCCTTATTTGTGGAAAATTTATGAAATAAGAAATACCCTATTTTTAAATAAATAAAACCATATAGCTGCAGCCTAATAGTGTAACGGACTGGGTTTATGTTTATGTTTGGTTTTGACGTATGCTCAGTAAAACACTGTTGAAGGAGCGTTCTGATGTCTGTGGTCAGTGAAGGGGTCTGGGTGGGACATGTGACTGTTTGGACCAATAGGATGGTTGCTTGGGGATCGGGGCTCAATGAGGAAGTGAAGCGTTGTTGATGTGCGCAAGTGATGGAGTAAGAGCGAGAAGTGCACATGTTTGTAGAGGAAAATAAAAGCTACTAAACCAAGAAGAAGTTCCGTGTCTTGTGTAATAGCTTAAAAACATATATTTTAGTTGGCGAAATAAAACAAAAAGCGAGAGCAGGTCAGACTGGAGGCGAACACAGATACTGAAGCTGAAGCTGCAGCTCTGCTTTAACTCGCGTTAAAAAAAATGATGGCGTTACAATGGGTTTGTGTTAACGCCGTTAAACTGACAGCTCTAGTTTACATCATTAAATATGGATCATATCCAGAGCTCATCAGCTTCCCCCCCCCTGCTTGCAGGTGGCGCGTCCCAAGAAGAGAGGCGAGACGGTGAAGTTCAGTCAACAAGCCGTGGTGTCCAATCACGAGGGCCGGCTCTGCCTCATGATCCGAGTCGCCAACATGCGCAAGAGCCTGCTGCTCGGTTGCCAGGTAACGGGACGAACACCTTGAGACACGTTCATCAACAATTTCTGTAGCTGTTAAATTCAGATTTTGTTATTTGCATATTCGATAGTATTCATATTCAGTGATTAAACCTCCGTGTTTGGTAATTCACTGACAGGAAGTGAAAGTAGCTCGTTGCCTGAGAACACGCCCCCTGCTGGTGGAGCTCTGGGGCGTTTCGGGTATTGAACCTGTGGCCTCTTGGTCACATGTTCTGACTCCATCTTGTCTCCAGGTCACATGTTCTGACTCCATCTTGTCTCCAGGTCACATGTTCTGACTCCATCTTGTCTCCAGGTCACATGTTCTGACTCCATCTTGTCTCCAGGTCACATGTCCTGACTCCATCTTGTCTCCAGGTCACATGTTCTGACTCCATCTTGTCTCTTGGTCACATGTTCTGACTCCATCTTGTCTCCAGGTCACATGTCCTGACTCCATCTTGTCTGCAGGTCACATGTCCTGACTCCATCTTGTCTCCTGGTCACATGTTCTGACTCCATCTTGTCTCCAGGTCACATGTCCTGACTCCATCTTGTCTCCAGGTCACATGTCCTGACTCCATCTTGTCTCCAGGTCACATGTCCTGACTCCATCTTGTCTCCAGGTCACATGTTCTGACTCCATCTTGTCTCCAGGTCACATGTCCTGACTCCATCTTGTCTCCAGGTCACATGTCCTGACTCCATCTTGTCTCCAGGTCACATGTCCTGACTCCATCTTGTCTCCAGGTCACATGTTCTGACTCCATCTTGTCTCCAGGTCACATGTCCTGACTCCATCTTGTCTCCAGGTCACATGTCCTGACTCCATCTTGTCTCCAGGTCACATGTTCTGACTCCATCTTGTCTCCAGGTCACATGTTTTGACTCCATCTTGTCTCCAGGTCACATGTTCTGACTCCATCTTGTCTCCAGGTCACATGTTCTGACTCCATCTTGTCTCCAGGTCACATGTTCTGACTCCATCTTGTCTCCAGGTCACATGTTTTGACTCCATCTTGTCTCCAGGTCACATGTCCTGACTCCATCTTGTCTCCAGGTCACATGTTCTGACTCCATCTTGTCTCCAGGTCACATGTTCTGACTCCATCTTGTCTCCAGGTCACATGTCCTGACTCCATCTTGTCTCTTGGTCACATGTTCTGACTCCATCTTGTCTCCAGGTCACATGTCCTGACTCCATCTTGTCTCCAGGTCACATGTCCTGACTCCATCTTGTCTCCAGGTCACATGTCCTGACTCCATCTTGTCTCCAGGTCACATGTCCTGACTCCATCTTGTCTCCAGGTCACATGTCCTGACTCCATCTTGTCTCCAGGTCGCATGTTCTGACTCCATCTTGTCTCCAGGTCACATGTTCTGACTCCATCTTGTCTCCAGGTCACAGGGAAGCTGCTGCAGACGTCTCTGACGCAGGAGGGCGAGACCGTGAGGCTGGACCAGAGGAACGTCCCGTTCCAGGTGGACACGTCCAGCGACAGCCCCTTCCTCATCATCCCACTGACCTTCTACCACATCATCGACGACAGCAGCCCCCTCCGGGCCTGGGCAGCTAAAGGTGTGTGTGTGTGTGTAGGTGTGGTGTGTTGGTATCACGCTCATGTGCTGCTGGGTTTCCTCTCGCTGCCCAGAGCCGGGCGGGTTGGACTCTGGAGGAGAAGGTTTCTCTGGCTGGAATGTGAGAGAGAGAGAGAGAGAGAGAGAGAGAGAGAGAGAGAGAGAGAGAGAGAGAGAGAGAGAGAGAGAGAGACATCGCTCATTAGAGCACAAAGCTGCTCAGTCTGGTGCTGACACGAAGATCCACGTCCAGCTGCAAGCTGCAGATCCTAAGTCCTTCAAACCAACACTACTGAGTTTCTCTTTCTGTTATTATCCTCCATTTCCTCTTTCTTTTTAACGTCTTCATCACTTTACATTTTGCACGTTTGCTTTCGGTCATCACTCTCTTCCCTCCTGATCACTTTGTGTTCGGCCTCTCTGTCGTGACCCTGGAGGTTATGTTTCCACCCCTGTCCGCTTGTTGGTTGGTTTGTATTTGGAAGCAACATTTCTGAAAAACAAGTGAATGGATTTCCAGGGAACTTGGTGGAAGACTGAGGAATGGGTCAGAGATTTGTTTTCTCTTTCTTTTACATTGAGAGATTTTTGGGGTCTTGGTGATAGATGGATGGATGGATGGATGGATGGATGGATGGATGGATGGATGGATGGATGGATGGATGGATGGATGGATGGATGGATGGATGGATGGATGGATGGATGGATGGATGGATGGATGGATGGATGGATGGATGGATGGATGGATGGATGGATGGATAGATAGATAGATAGATAGATAGATAGATAGATAGATAGATAGATAGATAGATAGATAGATAGATAGATAGATAGATAGATAGATAGATAGATAGATAGATAGATAGATAGATAGATAGATAGATAGATAGATAGATAGATAGATAGATAGATAGATAGATAGATAGATAGATAGATAGATAGATAGATAGATAGATTGATAGATAGATAACTTTATTAATCCCCGAAGGGAAATTAAGTCGTCATAGCAGCCGGTATATTTGAATACAATAAAATACAATAAAATACAATAGAATAAAATAAAAAATGTTGAGGTAGAAAGAATAAAAACAGAAACACAAGATAAATAGGTAGATAAGGTGCAGTGGCAAGATGATGGTAATAGTACTGATGATATGATGGTAATGTTATTGTTACACAGTATATAAAAATAGTACAGTATATATAGTATATAATATAACATAATATATATTTATATATGATAGTAATTATACCAATATAATAGCAGTATATAGTAATAATGGCAGCAACAGTATATGTAATAATAGTAATAGTAATATAATAATAATAATTATAACATGTACACATGTATAAATACGTGTATATATAAACTTATATATACAAAGAATATACAGAGAGTATGATATAATATGATATGATATATAGTAGAGGTATAAATATAAGTATTTGACTATACAATACATCATGTAATATACTATGAGTGTAAGAATATGTAGACAGAGCGTGCAAAAGACAATATTATTGTATAAAATGATATATAATATCAGTATGGTTTATATGAACACATATCACATATGATGTAAGTGTATATGGAGCGGAGTGTTGTACAGGGTACACAGTGGATGTTAGAACTTTCAGATCCCTCTCATGCTTCAGAACCTTCTGCCAGCTCCTGGCGACAGTAGCTACCTTCTGTCACCAGGTCCCCGGTGCTGCTTGTTCTGGGTGGTGTCCTTCCATGAGTCCAGACACGCTGGCTTTGAGACGCTCGTGACCCACGGTGCTGAGTTCCTTCACTGGAGCAGGACTCTGCACTGACTGCTTCAGCTGACGGAGCGTTAGAGCTCCTCCACCTCTTTGTGTTCGGCAGAGAACAGCTCTATAGGAGCAAGGAACTCAGGCTTCCAGCGCAACAGAGTGTGAACCTTCTGGACATTGTGTGACCATGAGGCATTGAATCGGGGGGGCAGGACAGCGTGGAGACTTCCAGACACTGAACTCACAGAGGGGAGGACACAGTGTCCGTCTGGATCCTGGAATCAGGTCCGAAGACATTCATTCATGTGAAGCTGTTCAGACCCACTGAGCCAGAATACCAGCTTCCTCTACAGGCCTGCATCTCTCACACAGACACACACACACACACACACACACACACACACACACACAGACACACACACACACACACACACACACACACACACACACACACACACACACACACACACACACACACACACACACACACACCAGATTGTGAAGATACAAACACACCAGATTGTGATGATGTGTTTCCTGTCGAGCTGAGTGATGAAGAACCTGTTGACGTGTCGGTGGAATCAAACGTTACCAGACAGGAAGTTTACAAACCCAGTCGGAGTCAACAGGAAACCGAGCAGCAGCAGAAGCACCGCGGCAGGAAGTCACACGGCAGGTGCTGTGCTGGTGAGACAGGGGGACAACCAACCAACCAACCAACCATCCAACCAACCAACCAACCAACCAACCAACTAACTAACTAACAAACCAACCAACCAACCAACCAACTAACTAACCAACCAACCAACTAACTAACTAACCAACCAACCAACTAACCAACCAACTAACCAACCAACCAACCAACCATCCAACCAACTAACTAACCAACCAACCAACCAACCAACCAACCAACCAACCAACTAACTACCTAACTAACTAGATACCCAACCTCATCTCATGACAATCCAACTCATGTCTCCCTCAAAGAGACAAATCTGAAATGGACGTCAGCGCTGGAGGACGAGTCGTCAGGAAATCATGAAAAGAGATTTAAGTGGGAGGTGTCCTGTAGAGCATGTCCATGACGTGTCCATGTCCATGTCCATGTCCATGTCGTGTCCATGTCCATGACGTGTCCATGTCCATGACGTGTCCAGCTGTAGAGCAGGTCCATGACGTGTCCATGTCCATGTGCATGACGTGTCCATGTCCATGTGCATGACGTGTCCATGTCCATGACATGTCCATGTCCATGTCTATGATATGACTTGTCCATGTCCATGACGTGTCCATGTCCATGACGTGTCCAGCTCTAGAGCATGTCCATGACTTGTCCATGTCCATGACGTGTCCATGTCCATGTCCATGATGTGTCCAGCTGTAGAGCATGTCCATGACGTGTCCATGTCCATGACATGTCCAGCTCTAGAGCATGTCCATGACGTGTCCATGTCCATGTCCATGTCCATGACATGTCCAGCTCTAGAGCATGTCCATGACGTGTCCATGTCCATGTCCATGTCCATGACATGTCCAGCTCTAGAGCATGTCCATGACGTGTCCATGTCCATGACGTGTCCATGTCCATGACGTGTCCAGCTGTAGAGCATGTGCATGACGTGTCCATGTCCATGTCCATGTCCATGACGTGTCCAGCTGTAGACCATGTCCATGACGTGTCCATGTCCATGACGTGTCCATGTCCATGTCCATGTCCATGTCCATGTCCATGTCCATGACGTGTCCATGTCCATGACGTGTCCAGCTGTAGAGCATGTCCATGACGGGTCCATGTCCATGTCCATGTCCATGACGTGTCCAGCTGTAGACCATGTCCATGACGTGTCCAGCTCTAGAGCAGGTCCATGACGTGTCCATGTCCATGACGTGTCCATGTCCATGTCCATGTCCATGACGTGTCCATGTCCATGACGTGTCCATGTCCATGTCCATGTCCATGTCCATGTCCATGTCCGTGACGTGTCCATGTCCATGACGTGTCCATGTCCATGACGTGTCCAGGTCTCTCTCTGCAGGACAGACGTGCAGACGGATGTTTTGCTCCAAACAGAGGATCCCTGGTTTGCGTGTCTGTGTGCGTGGTTGTGAAACGTTGTGTTGTCTCCCCGGTGGGACGGACGGCTCTGGGTTAGAGTGAGGACTGTTTGGACAGATGACCGAGTCGACATTCTGACTGAGGCCTGTTGACGCAGGTGTGCGCTTGTTTGAGAGGATGTGTCTTCTTGTGTGTCCTTTGTGTTACTGGTGCTGTGTGTTGAAATCTACACAAAATATTTATTTATTAGTATCTATGGCTGGAATGTTTTCAACCGGGGCATGTGTGTGTGTGTGTGTGTGTGTGTGTGTGTGTGTGTGTGTGTGTGTGTGTGTGTGTGTGTGTGTGTGTGTGTGTGTGTTGGAGTCAGTTTGTAAGTGGGGAGTTTTATGTTTTGTAAATGTCAGGATGTTTGTGTGCGTCTGTGCACGAGTGTGTGTCTTTCTCCAACTGATTCTAATCAACTACAGTCTGAACTCTAACAAACTCACAAACTGGTTCTCCTGTGGTTCTCCTCTGGTTCTCCTCTGGTTCACCTCTGGTTCTCCTCTGGTTCTCCTCTGGTTCTCCTCTGGTTCTCCTCTGGTTCACCTCTGGTTCTCCTCTGGTTCTCCTCTTATTCTCTTCTGGTTCTCCTCTGGTTCTCCTCTGGTCCTCCTCTGGTTCTCCTCTCGTTCTCCTCTGGTTCTCCTCTGGTTCTCCTCTCGTTCTCCTCTGGTCCTCCTCTAGTTCTCCTCTGGTTCTCCTCTGGTTTTCCTCTGGTTCTCCTCTGGTCCTCCTCTCGTTCTCCTCTGGTTCTCCTCTGGTCCTCCTCTGGTTCTCCTCTGGTTCTCCTCTCGTTCTCCTCTGGTCCTCCTCTCGTTCTCCTCTGGTTCTCCTCTGGTTCTCCTCTGGTTCTCCTCTGGGTCTCCTCTGGATCTCCTCTGGTTCTCATCTGGTTCTCCTGTGGTTCTCCTCTGGTTCTCTTCTGGTTCTCCTCTGGTTCTCTTCTGGTTCTCCTCTGGTCCTCCTCTGGTTCTCCTCTGGTTCTCCTCTCATTCTCCTCTGGTTCTGCTCTGGTTCTCCTCTGGTTCTCCTCTCATTCTCCTCTGGTTCTCCTCTGGTTCTCCTCTGGTTCTCCTCTGGTTCTCCTCTGGTTCTCCTGTGATCACCTGAGCATCACAACCTGCTCAGATCAGACCTGAGTCTCTGACTCTTGACTTTGCTCAACATGAACAATGAGGGAACAACTCATGGATCTTCAGGAGAAGATCAGATGTTCAGGGAACTGGTTCCTGGGTTTGATTTGATCGAGTTCCAACGATCAGACTCTTTGTGAAATTAGTTTTTAGTATTAAACTGTATTAAACCCTTGGTTGTGTTTGAACGCCCGGCCTCTCTCTCTCTCTCTCTCTCTCCTGCAGGCGGCGGCTGGACGGACCCGGACCTGGCGGACTTCGAGCTGCTGGTGATCCTGAGCGCCACCGTGGAGCCGACCTCCGCGACCTGCCAGGTGCGCACGTCCTACCTGCCTGACGAGATCCTCTGGGGCTACGAGTTCCCCCCCGTCGTGTCCCTGTCGCCCTCGGGGAAGTACGTGGCGGATTTTGCCTTCTTTGAAAAAGTGGCCAAAACCACGTCGCCGCTCTTCATCAAGCCGGCCCTGCCGCCCAGCCCCCCCACGCAGGCGTCCCGCTGCCGCGGCAGCAAGGAGGACGGGACGGACGTGGAGAAGATGAGACTGGAGGAGATCTACAGGGGGGAGGAGAGGGGCCGGGGGGGGGTCCGCCCCAGAGAGAGCAGCCCGCGGAGCGTGAGAATCAGCAACGTGTGAGTGACGAGAAGCAGATCTGAAACTGAGATCAAAGGCAAAGAAACTGAGATCAAAGGCAAAGACAGAACAACAGAAGCTGCTCAAGAGAAGAAGTCGTGACCTTCTGCAAACGCAAATTCAAAATGTGGATCAGACGACAGGAAGTCACGCACCTGGGCCTCGAGTCTCAGAGAAGAACCTGGAGACGACTTCACAGGGTTAGTACACATGTACACATGTACACATGTACAACACATGTACAACACATGTACAACACAACAGCAACAACACAACTCGTCCTGTGTCTGAGGGACACACTCACACTCCAAAGTCTCTTCACGTCATTTCTGTGTCGAGTCTTTTGAATTTTTTACCACCAGATTCTAATGAAAACACTTTTCTACAGAAATACAAATTAAATAAAAAACACAAATGTTAATTCCTTGAAAATTATACTAAAAAAAAACAAAATAGTTTTCATTGAGAATTCATTAGAATCCTCTGGCCCACTGTCTTTGACCCGGTTCTCTCAGACCTGATGAGGTGAAGTCTCACGTCTCTTCACAGAATCACTGTACTGTTATTTTTATTAATTAAAAACCTGTAAAAGGTGAAGGAGAAAATACTGGAAGCGTATTATTTTTTTAACGACTGATTTTAAAGGAATGTATGATACTTTATGTGCGTAGTCGTTTCTAACACCTGAATATATTGAGCTCTTTGATATGAACGTCCTGGTTTATTGGGGGAAACATGTTTAGTAATTTTACTAAAAAGCACTTTAACTTGAAAGAAAAGTGGCATTTTACACAAGATGAGTAACTGAACTAACTTTGAAACTTAATGCACTGTATTGACTTATTAAACCTGTGGTTGTGTTGGGGGGGGGGGGGCTCTGAGTGTGTGGTCGTGCTTTGTGAGCATGATAATAATCTTTGTATGAACCTGTTTTTAATTGAAATGTATCTCTGTACAGGATGTGAAGAAATTATTTTTTTCCACGTTCTTTATGTCATGAAAACTTTGTACTGAATTTAAATTTAAACCCATTAACTGTAACTGTACGAGGCTCGATATCATTTCTGTCAAATCTGTTTACTGCTGTACCTCCGTCCCACATGAATGGAAATAGTCATTTTAAAGTTAAATGATGGTGCTATGGTAAATTAATAGGTTAACACAAACTATTTTTGGAGAATCCTTCTTGAAGTAAAGATCAGAATTTCTTCTACTTGTTTGTTTCACTGGCCAACAAAGCATTTTATTCAGAAACAACATCATAATATCGCCTGATGTTCATCGCAGAGAATATAAATAATAACTCTAACCCTTTAACAAATATGTAAAGCACCAAGTTTGAGTTTTCAAGGGAATCAAGGACGTTAAAGTGTTTTATTTGCCACATTTCAAATGAAAATCCTCTGCTGTTCATACGAGCCTGATGGTAAATATTCAGCCTGGATATTGGCGGTGCTGGTTTCTACTGTATCAGCTGCACTGGAGGCGTGTCCCCTGAATACTGGAAGCTCATTGGTCCGACTGCTAATGTACGTCTAAGTGCCTTCTTTAATAAAACTGTTATTTACAATGTCTGCATGTGAGACAGAAGATTTATGTTTGAGTTTCTTCCAAATGTAACCTGGCATTTTCTCAACATCATTTTATGTTTGCATTTCAACTTTTGAATTATGGAGCAATTCATTTTGTTAAGTTTTTAACTGCATTTACATTTAAACACAAATAGAAGTACTGAATTCTCCTAGAGCTTGAAGTACGACTGTTCTGACCAATCAGAGAAACACATGTAAGAGCCTTGAGCATCCGGAAGAGAGGAAGAGGGGAAGAGAGGAAGAGAGGAAGAGAGGACTGAGGCCCAAATCTAAAATCTAACATCACCAGACAGAACCTTTAATGAAGGTATCTGGTAAGTTTCCAGTGTGTGGGTTCTATTCAAATGATAAAATAGTTTCCTTGCGTCACTTCCTGAGTTTGACACCTGCCTCCGCTGCTCTTCTACCTTCATGCTTTGCTGCACCAGCAACTTGTGTTTCCTTTCAAACGCTTTCACACGAACCAAGACGGAGGACTGAAGATGCTTCTTCTTCTCAGCTGCTGGATTCTTTCAGGTAAAGTCAATGCAACTTGAATAATGTGCAGTTAAATGTTTCAGTCAGTTCATGTTGCTCCTAAACATTCAGGGGAAACCGGGTGTGACGCTTATTCAAATGAGGTTAAGTCTTGTTTTCCACTTGTAGTAGATTTTGAGTTTATGTGAGAAGAACTATTTCGTTATTGGACCAAATTATAAAATAGCTCTAAGGTTAATATATGGTCGGTATAACATAACATTTGTTTTCTAACATCTTCACATTGAGCTTCACCTTGTTTATACATCAATGCTTCTACAACAACATCTGATCCTGAGCTTTGCAAAGTGTGAACTAACTTACGTGAAGTTCTGTTGATTTCATTTTGAAGTAATTTATTACATTTTGTTTTGTCCTCAGGAATCACGGCCGAGGAATCAGCAGAGACACATTACAGGATGAGGAACAGCTCAATATGTCTGAACGTTACAAAGCCACCACCATATAACGGTGGTGAATGGAACTTTGGTGAAAGTTTCATTGCCTCTGTAGGAAAAATGAATCCCAGCTTTGAAAATAAAGTGGAATTCAATGCCACGAATCTGAAGTTGTGCATCAAAGACCTGACTGACACGGACTCTGGAATCTATGAGGCCACAATCCGCGATGATAACTACAAGCGGTCGATTGAGAAATACAGAGTCATCGTTCAAGGTGAGAATGTTTCTGTTCTCAAAACTGTGATTAAACATATTCCGTCGTTATTTTTAGCCACCTCTTCAGATGCAAATACATTTTTTAAGTGTCTCCTCATAACTTCTCTTAAGGTTTTCTGTCCACAGTCGAATCCCAGCTCCTGAGAACAGGTGTTTTCAATCGGTTACATTTAACCATCAACTCCTCACAGAACTTACCAACAGAATAAAAACCACAAACTGAAACCAGATGAAAATAGAATAACATGAACATGAACAGTACCGCGACAAGAAACATGAGAAGTTAAAATAACCACGAGATAAAAATGAGGAACTGAGCAAGAACATGATTTTCTGATGTAAGTTCAGAGTTTCCTGTCGTGGTGCTTTGAATCTTTTTTACATATTTACTAAGAAGATTCATTTCTTCTTTCTGAAATCCACAAGGAGGGGACTTCGATTATTTAGAATTAAACGATGTTGTATTAAAGACACTGGGATCATACATTTAATTTGGTTATTCTTAAATATTACTTATAACTTGACAGATACGACTGAAGAAATCTATATTTATAAATTTGCAGCTCAGTCAAATTGTGTCTGAGCCTGAATCATCTGGTTCGATCCGGGGCCCAGCACCGTTTTATTATCATATATAAAATCTATATGACATATTGAGCGACACATGATGAATTGTGTGATGCAAACAAGGTAAGAGGACGTTCGCGTGTCGTCATGACTACAGGATGTTGACCTGACTCCACAGTCTTCTCTCTGCCTGGTGGTTTTCAGACAGCGTCCCCCGGCCGGTCCTCCTCGTGTCCGTCCTGCAGTCCAACGTGTCCTCAGGTCTCTGCAGCTTCGCCGTCAACTGCTCCGCCCGGGACACGTGGGCGTCGGCCGACTGCCACAGGGACGGCTGCACAGCGTCCCAGAGGTCACGCTCAGAGGTCATCAGCATCAACATCTCCGTCGGCAACGGGACGGTCGTCTGCAGCGCCGAGAATCACGTCAGCGCCAAGAACGGGTCTGAAAACATGGCCGCAGCGTGTGAGTCTCCATCAGCAGCTCGTCGAACCCACAGTTGTGTTATAATCTTTTGTTAGTTTCCATGAGATGATCTGCTGATGATGAGTTTGTGTGTTTCTCCAGGCTTCGATGAACCTGATCCTGAACACACAGTGAAACCACTTCCTGTGTCTACTATCCTCATCCTGTGTGTGGTGTGTGCGTCTCTCGTTGCTCTCATGGCTCTTCTGGCTTGGAAGGTTTCTTCAGGATGGAATCAGCATCAGGTGCAGTGTATAGTGACATCTAGTGGTGAAGTGTCATGTTGCAGCTGAACACCCCTCAGCTAACCCAGACTAAAGACTTGTTTGGTTTCTTACTTCCAGAGACAGACGCTGGTGGAGGAGCAGCCGCAGCCGGAGAGCAGAGTGTCCACCTCGTCCTCCGGTCCGTCCGAGGTCGCTTATGAAAACGTGGACGCCACCCAGCCCGCCGAGGAGGGGGGGGCCACGCCCAGGCAGGAAGTGGATACAGTCTACAGCGTCCTACAGGTGGCAGCAGATGTGACTCCTCCTCCTGTGGAGACGTTTGGAGAGGCTCCACCCTCCCTGCCTGAGGGGGGGGCCGGGCCCTCGGAGGTCAACTCTGTGTACAGCGTGTTGCAAAAGCCCAAAACTCTGAAGTCACAGCGCCACCAACAGGTCACATGAGACCATCAGAGGAGCTGGAAGATGATGAACTGGGAAACACAACTTTGTACAAACACACTTCGACCTCACGGCTTCAATATCCTCACAGGTTATTAAACAGATGAAGGATTTGAAAGGTTGAAATCATGTGAAGAAAAATATTTGCGTGATTGAAAGTAGCTTTAGATGCCTTGTTTATATATTGTTTGTAAATAATAACAGTCTAACAGTTCTGTACTGTACCAGAGATCCACTGCTTGTTTAACCTCCTTGTTATAGAATCACTGGATTTAATCTCAATAAAATAAATAAAAAAAGACTTTTAGAGATTTCTGTTACAACCCACAAGATCTAAAAATACATCAAGAAAAAAGATATAAAGTACCAATATATCAGAATCAGAATCAGAAGTATTTTATTGTACGTTCACACATACAAGGAATTTGCTCTGGTTATTGGTGCAAACAATGAACATAGAAACATAAAAATGCAATAAATACAACATGCATAGGAGAGCAATAAAAAAATGGGAAACCAGTATATATTTACTCACTGTTTACTTCTTATTTACTCACTTTTTACCAATATTTATACAAAGTAACATTTATTTTGAGAAAAACATTTCTGAATAAAAATATATCAAAATATATCGTCTTTATTCATTATTATCATATAATCTGTCTTTCTGAAAAGCTTCAACATCAACATCTCCACTTCCTGTCGTGCAAAGGTGAAGCCAAAATATCACAGACACTGGTGCCTCCATCTTTGACCTGGATTCTGCAAAAGGACAGAAACCGTCTCTGAGGACAACGTGTCCATGCAGCAGGTTCTCTGAGTGTTTGAGATGTGACCTGTGTCCTCGTGTCCTGGAGGACTCACTCCTCCTGGAGGACTCCGGTCCACATGGGACAGCTTGTGTGTCTCGGATCAGACACACAAACCAACATCACTTCCGTTTGCTCGGTGGCAGGAACCAGGCGGGGGGGGTGGGGTTACCATGGAACTCAGTGGGAGGATGTGGTCGGGAACAAAACACCAGATTTCATTTAGGTGCATTGTGGGTATTTCTCACTTCCTTTAACGTTGTGAGATGAGCTGCTTTCAAATTAAATATGTTTGTGATTTCGAAGGAAATAAAAAGTCTGTTTGTTGGTTTTCATTCGTGTGTGTGTTGTTCTTTATAAATAAATACTTTATATTTACATTCTTTATTTATGAATATATTATATTTGGGGAGGGGGCTGTAAACTGTCTTTTTGACTGTTGGGGGGGAGGTCTTATACCCTCACCCTCCGCTGCCATGACGACGGCCCCTGAGCAGCCGCCTGTCACACAGGACATCACAGAGGACATGAGAGAGGACATGAGAGAGGACTTCGAGAGAGGACGTGAGAGAGGACATGAGAGAGGACATCACACAGGACATCACAGAGGACATGAGAGAGGACATGAGAGAGGCCGTGAGAGAGGACGTGAGAGAGGACATGAGAGAGGACATGAGAGAGGACATCAGAGAGGACATGAGAGAACACATCACAGAGGACATGAGAGAGGACATCAGAGAGGACATGAGAGAACACATCACAGAGGACATGGGAGAGGACTTGAGAGAGGACATGAGAGAGGACGTGAGAGAGGACATGAGAGAGGACATCAGTTCTCAGTGGGACATGACGCTGCTTGCTCGGACGCTGTGTGAGTAACCGTTATGGGGGGTCCCGTTTGTAAAGCAGCTGAAAATAACAGCAACATTTTGTCACATTTAGCTTCAAACCATGTTTAAAAAACTGGTGTGAATTTTTGAGTCACTTTTTTGCATATTTACAACAATATTTGACAACTTAGAGATATTTTAAATATTTAAATCCAAATGTTAAATGTTACACTTAAGTGTTAAATGTTAAATCTAAACGCAAAATCTAAATCTAAATGTTAAATTTAAATTTAAATCTAAATGTGAAATCTAAATGTTTGATCTAAATCTAAATCTGAATGTTTAATCTAAATGTTAAATCTATATCTATATGTTAAATGTTAAATCTAAATGTTAAATCTGAATCTAAATCTAAATCTAAATGTTAAATCTAAATGTTAAATCTAAATGTTGAATCTAAATGTTAAATCTAAACGTTTAGGGTGAAACTAAGTATTTAACTAATATGCAAATTCAAATGCTGGCAACAGGAAGTAGCAAACTAAAAGCTGGAGGAGGTCAGAGTGTGTTTATAGTGGCAAATAATGAATAAATCTTATCCGGGGAAATGGACTCTTGGACATGGATTATCGTGATATTAACTACATAAAATAACAAACACGTTTGGAGAAACTTTATTTGAAGAGTACTTTGAGTTTTTAGTGTCACTTTTATGAAGGATGCGGGACTTATGACCTGTAGCCACTATAGCCAGCCACAAGTCTGCCACTGTGACAACTCTTTTGTTACTTCCTGTTACCGGCATTTGAATTTGCATATTAGTTAAATATTTAGTTTCAACCGAAACATTTAGATTTAACATTTAGATTTAGATTTAAAATTTAGATTTAGATTTAACATTTAGATTTAGATTCAGATTCAACATTTAGATTTAGATTTAACATTTAAATTTAACATTTAGATTTAAAATTAAATTTAACATTTAGATTTAGATTAAACATTTAGATTTAACATTTAGATTTAACATTTAAATTTAACATTTAGATTTAACATTTAGATTTAACATTTAGATTTAGATTTAGATTTAACATTTAGATTTAACATTTAGATTTAGATTGAGATTTAACATTTAGATTTAGATTTAACATTTAGATCTACATTTAGATTTAGATTTAACATTTCGATTTAACATTTAGATTTAGATTTAACATTTAGATCTACATTTAGATTTAGATTCAGATTTAACATTTAGATTTAGATTAAACATTTAGATTTAGATCAAACATTTAGATTTCACATTTAGACTTCACATTTAGATTTAAATTTAACATTTAGATTTAGATTTAGCATTTAACATTTAGATTTAGATTAAACATTTAGATTTAACATTCATATTTAGATTCAGATTTAACATTAAGATTTAGATTTAACATTTAGATTTAACATTTAGATTTAAATTTAAATGTAACATTTAGATTTAGATTAAACATTTAGATTTAGATTAAACATCTAGATTTCACATTTAGATTTCACATTTAGATTAAGATTTAAATTTAACATTTAGATTTAGATTTAGATTTAACATTTAGATTTAACATTTAGATTTAACATTTAGATTTAACATTTAGATTTAAATTTAAATTTAACATTTAGATTTGGATTAAACATTTAGATTTAGATTTAGATTAAACATTTAGATTTCACATTTAAATTTCACATTTAGATCAAGATTTAAATTTAACATTTAAATTTAGATTTAGCATTTAGATTTAACATTTAACATTTAAGTGTAACATTTAACATTTGGATTTAAATATTTAAATTATCTCTAAGTTGTCAAATATTGTTGTAAATGTGCAAAAAATGACTCAAAAATTCACACCAGTTTTTTAAACATGGTTTGAAGCTAAATGTGACAAAATGTTGCTGTTATTTTCAGCTGCTTGACAAACGGCCATCCCATAACCGGACAGATTCTCATCTTCATCTGAACTTCTCTGTGTCCCTCCTTCATCCCTTTGTCTCTCTCTCTCCACCTGCTGCGGTCTGTCCCTTTCTCTTCCTCTTTTCATCTCCTTGTTTCCTTTTCTTTCCTCTTTTATATTTTCTTTTCTTTCCTCTTGAATTCACTTTGTTTCATTTTATTCTTCACCTCACTTTGTCCACTTTCTGGTTTCCTTTCCTTCCCCCTGGCTCCTTCCCTTCTGATCTGTCTGTCCTCTCGCAGTCTTCCTGTCCTGTCTGTCCCCCTGTGCAGCTGTCCCGTCCCCAGCCTGTCTCCCGTCCCCAGCCTGTCTCCTGTCCCCAGCCTGTCTCCCGTCCCCAGCCTGTCTCCCGTCCCCAGCCTGTCTCCTGTCCCCAGACTGTCTCCTGTCCCCACCCTGTCTCCCGTCCCCAGCCTGTCTCCCGTCCCCAGCCTGTCTCCTGTCCCCAGCCTGTCTCCAGCTCCACCCGGACACGTCCCAGTTCTTCAGGTACGAGCGCGTGTCCCTGACCTGTGAGGATCCGTCCAACTCCAGCGCGTGGGCGGTGAGGAGGAGCACCTCGGGGGGGGGGGTGCGGCCCTGCTCCTCCGGGTGGGGGGGCACCACCTCCTCCAGCTCCTCCTGCAGCATCGGGAACCTCTACCCGTCCGACAGCGGCCTCTACTGGTGCGAGTCTGCAGGCGGAGCGCGGAGCTGCAGCGTCAACATCACCGTCACTGGTACGACTTTAATAATATTACATTATGAAGTATTATTAATTCATAATTCATGTTTAAAGTTTGAAGAGAAACTATATAATGAATCATAGACGCATCAGTATCGATGTTGATTCTACAGAAGAAATGTGCAGTTATATTAAAATTTTACATGAAAATGTATTTAAGTTCTATATATTTGGGTTTTATTTAATTAATTAATCATAAATTTATAAACTGTAAAATATCAAACCTCAGTTACATTTCTTTGTCATAAAGGTTTGATAACGACAACATTTTGGTTATTTTCAAATGTTATTTATTTATTTTATTTACATATATATACAGATAGATATACAGATATATATATATATATATATATGTGTAAGTATCCAACATTTTTTGCTTTGTTTTCGGTATCACTGTATATCTCTAAACATCTCCACAGTTCAGGTTCTAGATCTTCTCTCCACAGACCGCTCTGTGGTTCTGGAGAGTCCGACCCTTCCTGTGTGGGGGGGGGCGTCTCTGTCTCTACGCTGCAGAGACAAAGACACGCTGTCCCACGACCACGTCTTCAACTTCTTCAGGGACGGCGTCCTCATCCGCAGCAACTCCTCGGGCGAGATGAACATCAGCAGCATCTCCAGATCTGATGAAGGCCTCTACAGCTGCAGCCTCTCTGGAGGACAAGAGTCTCTGTCCAGCTGGGTGTCCGTCCTCGGTGAGTGGACCTCAGCCTCAGAGACCATCAGGTCTAGTCTGTCTTCAAACGAGCCTCTGACTTGTTTTCATCATTCCAGCTTCATGTCCAGCTCCGTCCTCAGGTCCAGCTCCGTCCTCAGGTCCAGCTCCGTCCTCAGGTCCACCGTCTGTCCTCAGGCTGATGTCTCACCTGCTGGTGGGGACGCCCTACCTGCTGGCCACCATCGTACTGGGAGTGATCCTCAGAGACAGGAAGAGAGGTGGGTGCTCTCACAAAACACAGGAAGGTTCAACTGAGACGAGTGAAGTTTAATTGTGTTTTGTCAGAATCTTCTGATCTGATGTGTGTTGGTCCAGCAGCTCGGACCCTCGGACCCCCTGCAGAGAGGAGAAGCAGAGATGATGTCATCATGGAGATCCTGGAATAGCTCGGACCCTCGGACCCCCTGCAGAGAGGAGAAGCAGAGATGATGTCATCATGGAGATCCTGGAATAGAGTCAAGTGTCTGAGAGTCGGACCCGATCAGCTGTTGTGTGTCTGCAGGCAGTGGTGGGAAGTACCGAAGTAGAAATACTTTGTTACTGTACTTAAGTAGATTTTTCACATATCTGTACTTTACTTGAGTATTTCTTGTCCTGAAGACTTTTTACTTTTACTCGTTACATTTGAACAAAAATATGTAAAATACTTTCTACTTCTTACATTCTCAAACTGGCTCGTTACTTGAGCAGCGGAGGTTGGCGCAGCTCTCTCTCTCTTTTTCTCTCTCTCTCTCTCTCTCTCTCTCTCTCTCTCTCTCTCTCTCTCTCTCTCTCTCTCTCTCGCTCTCTCTGACTCTCTCATCTAGGGTTCAAAATTTTTTAAATTATACATTATATTCATATTGCTGTTATAATTTTTCAGTCAGTTGAGATAAACCTTGAGGAGAAAACATTTTGGGTTGTTTTGTGTCTGTACTATAAAACGCACTTTCCATTTTTAATTTTGGTACTTGTACTTTTACTTTTGATACTTAAGTACATTTCAACACCAGATACTTTTGATACTTAAGTACTTTTAATATGAGCTACTTTAAGACTTTTAATCAAGTCATTTTCTGACGGGTGACTTCTACTTTTACCGAAGTCACTTTCAGGTCAGATATCTGTACTTTTACTCAAGTATGGCTTTCAAGTACTTTGTACTCCACTGTGTGCAGGGATGTTTGTGTGGTGGGTCAGCAGGTTGTGTGTCTGCAGGGATGTTTGTGCGATGGGTCAGCAGGTTGTGTGTCGGCGGTGGTGAAATGTGATTAAAAGTCGGTGAGTGTCGTTTCTCCGAAGCTAAGAGAGGATGTTGAGCGATTTGAAATCCCACAAACAGGCCGACCGTCAAAATAAAACCACATTGAATTTGAACAGATGTAAAACTTGTGACCACAGTGGAAACACAAAGGTTGTGTGGCTGCACTGACCTGAAACCTGTGTGTGTGTCTGTGTGTATCGTGCTCTCTGTTCTGCAGCTGAAACCAAAGTGAACTGAGTCTCTTCTGTGCTTTACATACAGTCTGTGAATAAACAATGTTTACAGAATAACTGTCTTTAATATCTTTAATATCTTTAATATCTAGTCAAGCTTCTTCTGCTCATTTCCCCTGGGTGTGGTGGTGCTTTTAATTTGAAGGGACAGAAATAAACAAGTGTGAAACTGTGAGTTTATTGTATTTTGTCTGTTTATGAAAATGAGGTCATCCACACACACTGCACCACACAATGGCCACAGCGTTTTCCCATGATGCTTCACTTCAGTGCAGAGTGACTCCTCCCTCTGACGACACAATGTTTATTTCCCCTGGTCAACGCCTGTAGTGAGCTGTCCATGGTGCTGAACACACACACACACACACACACACACACACACACACACACAGGAACACACACACACACAGGAACACACACACACACACAGGAACACACACACACACAGGAACATACACACACACAGGAACACACACACACACACACAGGAACACACACACACACAGGAACACACACACACACACACACACAGGAACACACACACACACACACACACAGGAACACACGCACACACACAGGAACACACACATACACACAGGAACACACACACACACACAGGAACACACACACACACACACACACAGGAACACACACACACCCAGGAACACACACACACACACACAGGAACACACACACACACACACACACAGGAACACACACACACACACAGGAACACACACACACACACACAGGAACACACACACACACACACACAGGAACACACACATACACACAGGAACACACACACACACACAGGAACACACACGCAAACACACACAGGAACACACACACACACAGGAACACACACATACACACAGGAACACACACACACACACAGGAACACACACACACACACACACAGTTTAATCTCAATCTTGTTGTTATTATTATTATTATTATTGTTGTTGTTGTTGTTGTTGTTGTTGTTGTTGTTGTTGTTGTGAACCGGAAGCAGCACATCCGGATGTCTCGTGCTCTGGACCCGGAGGCTCGTGAGTGGGCGGGGCGGGTGGTGACGTCATGGTAAACGTCATCTCCCTCTCTCTCTCTCTCTCTCCCTCTCCCTCTCTCTGCCCCCCCCTCTCTCTCTCCCTCTCTCCCTCTCTCTCTCTGCCCCCCCCCTCTCTCTCTCCATCGACAGCTCCCTGAGCTCAGTTGCTTCATATCCAGAGAAGAAGAAAGGTTTATAAACGGAGTGATGTCTGTCGCAGGGTTGAAGAAGCAGTTTCACAAAGCGACCCAGGTAACACGTGTGTGTGTGTCCGTGTGTGTGTGTGTGTGTGTGTGTGTGTGTTACACTAGACGTGTGTGTGTTACAGTGTGTGGATGTTACTCTGTGTGTGTTACACTGCGCGTGCACGTTGTGATGTAATATTACGTAACAATGTGTGTGTGTGTGTGTGTGTGTCTGTCTGCAGAGCTGATTGGCTGTTGCTGCACACAGCAGGGAATTCCCTCCATCATCCCTCTACCTCTCCATCCTTCTATTCTCCCTCCATCATCTCCATCCCTGCTTCTCTCATCATCATCTCTCTTTCCGTCTCTGTATCATCCATCCTTCTTCATCTCTCTTCTTCCCCTCACCCCCTCATCCCTTCACCACAAGTCTGTTCCTCTGTCATTCCTCCTTCATCCCTCCATCATTTTTGTCATCTTGGTCTAATCTTTTTGTCACATCCTCTTTCTTTTTTGTCCCATTGTCTTGTTATCTCTCTCTTCTTTGTTAGTTGTCATCCTCTCATCCCTCCATCATGCATCTGAAGACCTTCCCTCTACACCTTCTCTTTCCTCATCCATCATCGGTCTCACAGCCACTTCTTTTCTTTCCCTCCCTTTCTCCTATGTATCAATCCCTCCATCAGGTAAACAAACCTTTATTCTTTTATGCCCGACTTGATTTCCATAGATAAATAAACGTCCCAAACTGTCGACTCCAACATTAATGAGTTTCATCAAACTACAGTTTAAGTGTCAAGAATTAGAAGATGATTTTTAATTTATCATCAGCAGCGACTCGTCTGATTTGGTTTGTTTCTCAGAATCTGTTTCCTGGGTTTCGTCTCTGAGTCGATGAATTCCTGCAGGTTCTGTTGCTTTGGTCTGTTCATTGTTCCCTGGAGGGAAACTGGGTCAGGACATCAGGAGATAAGAGAGACTGAGAAACGTCCAGACCAAGAAACCAACCAGGGATTTACCTCCTGACACCTACAGGGGGCGACAGAGGGGCCACAGAGACGTGTGCATGGAGCAGACTGTAAATAAAAACAAACCTAGACTCCGGGGAAACCTGTGTTCTCAAGAATGACCAACAGAGGGCGACTCCATTGCTTGGACGCCACAGTGTGAATGACAGCTAGTACTGTCCAATGAGTGCAGGAGGCAGGTGTAGGTGGGCGTGTCCTCTCAGTCAGAATATAACTTAAACCAGGACACCTAGGTCAGGAAGAGGGCAGGTCAAAGGTCAACGCAGGGATGTGCAACATGAAGCTGGAGCAGCGTCACATGGTTCTGTCCCTCTGCGTCACAGGAACCCCCCTCAAGGGCCATCCATTATTGAGTGTGTGTGTGTGTGTGTGTGTGTGTGTGTGTGTGTGTGTGTGTGTGTGTGTGTGTGTGTGTGTGTGTGTGCTGCTCTCTCACTGCATGTGTGACTGTTGTTGCCACGACAACACTGTCCCCCTGAACTGAGAGGGGTGTGTTTCATCAGGAAGCAACAGGGAGAGATTGCTCACCCTTTCAAAATAAAAGCTTCTTCTTCTTCTTCTTCTTCTTCTTCTTCTTCTTCTTCTTCTTCTTCTTCTTCTTCTTCTTCTTCTTCTTCTTCTTCACTTCTCTAAGGATCAGATTGTTTCAGACAGAAACAAGTTGCTCTAAACAAATGTCATAGTTAAGACATAATGAAACTTATAAATGGAATGGACTCATTCAGATGTTTCTGGAGCCGAGTTGATGATCTGGACGAAGCTTTATGAACATTTCGTGTCTGACGTCATCGTCTCTGGTGATTTCTCGCTTTGATGATCAAACTGTGAACGAGTCGTTATTCAAAAAGCTGTGAGCGATGTCACGAGAGACGTCTCTGTCTTCCAAGGTGATTTATAACATGTGATGAATCGTGTTAAAGCTGCAGCGACCACTTCCTCTCAGATAAGAGCTAAACTCGACCAATCAGGAGTCAGTCCCAGCTGTCAATCATGACGTCTCTATAAAATCTTAATATTTCACAACTTTCAAATAGAAAGAAAGTGAAGTCAGATTAAGATTCAGATTAAAAGAAACGAATGTGGGTTACGTAACAGTGTGTGTGTGTGTTTGTGTGTTTTCTTGGAAACATGAGGACCAAGTCAGATCCCTGTCTCCATGGCAACTGCATCTCCCTGCTCATCTGTCCATCCTTCTCTTCTTTCTTTCCTGCCTTTTCAACGTGTTCCTCTGCTTCTCCTTCATCGGGTCTCTGCTGCTGGTGTAAAGACGTCATCGTCACCTGTGTTTGTTTTTGTGTCGGATCACAGAAAGTCAGCGAGAAGGTGGGAGGAGCCGAAGGAACCAAGTTAGACGATGACTTCAAAGAAATGGAAAAGGTACAAATGGCTGATTGGTCGAGAACTCTGTCATTATATGAACTTCAGGAGAATCATTGTTGCATCAGAAACACTGAGTAGTCCTCTTACTGCCACCTGGTGGAATGGAGTGGTACAGCATGTCAATGTGATCAAACTAAATATCTGCATGTGATCGTAATGTTCTGAGTCACCTGATGTGTTTCCCTGTGCAGAAGGTGGACATCACCAGCAGAGCGACGCTCGACATCATGACCAAAACCACAGAATATCTCCAACCTAACCCAGGTCAGACAAACACAAACGTGTGCGAGACAAACAGAAACCATCAGTCTTCACGTCATCACTTGTTTGTGTTTTCATCTTGAAGCTTCCAGAGCAAAGCTGAGTATGACCAACACCATGTCCAGGATCCGCGGGCAGGAGAAGGGACCTGGCTACCCGCAGGCGGAGAGCGTGCTGGGCGACGCCATGCTGAGGTTTGGACGGGAGTTAGGGGAGGAGTCCTGCTTCGGTAAGGAAGATACGATGGTTTCTGCCAAGACCAGTCCGATTCGAGATTTGACAAATTCTATCAAATGTTACAGACGCAGATTAAACTGTCTCCGAACCCGATAACTAATCTGTTACCACTTCCTGTTTCACAACTGTTCTCCATTCTCCATCCCTCTGTTTCTCCTTCATCCCATCCTCCCAGGCCTGGCGCTGATGGACGCTGGCGAGTCAATGACGGAGCTCGGGGAGGTGAAGGACGCTCTGGACATGGAGGTCAAACAGAACTTCATCGACCCGCTGCAGAACCTCCACGACAAAGACCTCAAAGAGATTCAGGTGAGTAGAACCACGGCTTGAGAACCATGGGAACAGAGATGGAAGCTGAGGAGTCCACACACCAGCTCATGGTCACGCATCCATCTCTGCAGCATCATCTGAAGAAGATGGAGGGCCGGCGTCTGGACTTTGACTACAAGAAGAAGCGTCAGGGGAAGGTCCAGGACGAGGAACTCAAACAGGCGCTGGAGAAGTTTGACGAGAGCAAAGAGGTCGCGGAGCAGAGCATGTTCAACCTGCTGGAGAGCGACGTGAGAAGCTTCCTCTCATCTACGCTGTGAAGGAGAATGAAGATGTTGTCAAACATCAACTGTGTCGAATGTTGTGTGGACGTGTTGTGTAGTCAGTCAGTGTTTGTGAAGCTGCAAGTGAAAGATCAATTCACAAATGTCGTAAAAAGAAAAACCTGAAAGAACGTGGAAAGAAAATCATCATGTCTACTGTTGCTATAGTGACGTGTGTTATGTGTGTGTTATGTGTGTGTGTGTGTGTCTTTGTGTGTGTTGTGTGTGTTGCAGATCGAGCAGGTGAGCCAGCTGGCAGCTCTGGTCCAGGCCCAGTTGCAGTACCACAGCCGAGCAGCAGAGCTCCTCCAGCAGCTCTCCAGCTCGATGGAGCTCAGGTGAGAACCTTCATCCCTGAGAACCTGAAGTCATGTGATGAGACAAACGTTGTGTTACAAACTGTGTGTGTGTGTGATTGTTCAGGATTAAAGAAGTGTCCGGTCGACCCAGGAAGGAGTACGCTCCCAAACCCCGGCTGACCCTGGAGCTCCTGCCCCCCAGCCAGGGCCACAACGGGGGGGTCCACTCCTCCAAGTCCCCCAGGAGGTCTCCAGGTAGATTCTTCTTTCTCCACAGAGTCACATGGACATAGCTCAGTAGATTCCCTGTGTGATGGTACAAACAGAGGCTGAACCTCGGGGGTGTGTCCTCCTCTCTTGTCCTCTTCTGTCCCTCTTCTGTCCCTCTTCTGTCCCTCTTCTGTCCCTCTTCTGTCCCTCTTCTGTCCCTCTTCTGTCCCTCGCAGCGCCCATGGACCAGCCGTGCTGCCGGGCGCTCTACGACTTCCTGCCGGAGAACGAGGGCGAGCTGGGCTTCAAAGAGGGCGACGCCATCACGCTGACCAATCAGATCGACGACAACTGGTACGAGGGGATGATCCACGGCCAGTCGGGCTTCTTCCCCATCAACTACGTGGACATCCTGGTGCCCCTCCCACATTAGGCCTGTATTTGCATAATAGACAAACCACGTCCTCCCTCTACTTCTTCTTCTGTGCTTCTGTGCCAAGCTGCTTTCACAAACTGGACCGAGCCGAGGGAGGAGCCTGAGGCGGAGAGGGGGCGGAGCTTTAGGTTGAGAGTGGCAGAAGAGATGATGATCGTTCACAGCTCATTCCTCAACCGCACAGCAATGGAAACCAGTGAGACTTACAAAAGACACGTTGTGTATGTACGTGCATGATTGTGTGTGTTTGGACTTGTTCCTGCTCGTCAGTCCCACCTGGACAGTGTCCTCTCTGTCCCTCTATCTGTCCCAGGGAGTCTGTCCCTCCATCTGTCCCAGGGAGTCTGTCCCTCCATCTGTCCCAGGGAGTCTGTCCTTCTACCATGACCTGCCTTCCTGTGCTCTTCAAGAGACCCAGACATGACACAGCCTTCCTTCCTTCCTTCGTTCCGTCCAACCTTCCTTCTGTCCTACCTTCCTACCTTCTTCAGTCCTACCTTCCTACCTTACTTCCTTCCTACCTTCCTTCCTTCCTTCCTACCTTCCTTCCCTCCTTCCTACCTTCCTTCCTTTTTTCCTACCTTCCTTCCTTCTGTCCTACCTTCCTACCTTTCTTCCTTCCTAACTTCCTACCTTCCTTACTTCCTACCTTCCTTCCTTCCTTCCTTCCTTCCTACCTTCCTACCTTCCTACCTTCCTTCCTTCCTACCTTCCTACCTTCCTACCTGTCTTGGCTAGCACTGCCTTCTTCAGTCCTACCTTCCTTCCTTCCTTCCTTCCTTCCTTCCTACCTTCGTTCCGTCCTACCAACCTTCCTTCTGTCCTACCTTCCTTCAGTCCTACCTTCCTTCCGTCCTTCCTTCCTTCCTTCTGTCCTACCTTCCTTCCTTCCTACCTTCCTACCTTCCTTCCTCTCTTGGCTAGCACTGCCTTCTTCAGTCCTACCTTCCTTCCTTATGTCCTTCCTTCCTTCCTTCCTTCCTTCCTTCCTTCCTACCTTCCTACCTTCCTTCCTTCCGTCCTTCCTTCCTTCCTTCCTTCCTTCCTTCCTTCCTTCCTTCCTTCCTTCCTTCCTTCCTTCCTTCCTTCCTTCTGTCCTACCTTCCTTCCTTCCTCCCTTCCTTCCTCTCTTGGCTAGCACTGCCTTCTTCAGTCCTACCTTGCTTCCTTATGTCCTTCCCTCCTTCCTTCCTTCCTTCCTTCCTTCCTTCCTTCCTTCCTTCCTTCCTTCCTTCCTTCCTTCCTTCCTTCCTTCCTTCCTTCCTTCCTTCCTTCCTTCCTTCCTTCCTTCCTTCCTTCCTTCCTTCCTTCCTTCCTTCCTTCCTTCCTCTCTTGGCTAGCACTGCCTTCTTCAGTCCTACCTTGCTTCCTTATGTCCTTCCCTCCTTCCTTCCTACCTTCCTTCCTTCCTTCCTTCCTTCCTTCCTTCCTTCCTTCCTTCCTTCCTTCCTTCCTTCCTTCCTTCCTACCGTCCTTCCTTCCTACCTTCTGTGCTACCTTCCTACCTTTCTTCCTTCCTACCTTCCTTCCTTCCTTCCTTCCTTCCTTCCTTCCTTCCTTCCTTCCTTCCTTCCTTCCTTCCTTCCTTCCTTCCTTCCTTCCTTCCTTCCTTCCTTCCTCTCTTGGCTAGCACTGCCTTCTAGCATGGCTCCAAACTGAACACAGACCACTGACCCATGAGTCTCTCTCTTCCTTCCCAGTTTATCTCAAACTCTCTCTAACTCTTCTTCTGTGGTCTTCCTGTCTGAGTGGAGTCTGAGAGGCTGAAGCAGGAAGCAGCCGAGTCCGAGGTTTGAGCAGCGGTGACGTTTCGTTTCAATGAGAAGATTTTTCTCAGACGTAAAAGAGAATTATTGTCTTGAAATGATCTGAAAAGACCAAATGAAAGAAGGTGAAGGAAGTTTTAAAGCTCTGGGGATCGGGAACGTTCATTCAACACGTCAATAAATACATCAGCTCAAACACAGAATCTACGTTTTCCAGGTTTCCTTGACGGCAGCGATACGCTAACACAACCAGTCGTGCTGATCAGGACGATTCACCGGGTCGGTGAAACGTCGACTCGCTTCAGTCTTCACAGGAAACGATGCTTGTGTTTTCATTCTGTGCTGAATCCAGTGTTTTCTGTGGACTCGTCTTCTTCGTGGCCTTTTCATTCAGGACTGTGTGAACAGCTCTTATCATCTTCACTCCAACACAAGTTCTAGAATGTTTAGTGCCTGAATATAGAATATCTCAACAATCGTGACACATTCTGTGAAAATACAGAGAAAATTTCATAAACTGCACAAATCGTTGTTTTAAACAGTCCGTTTTATCCAGTTTTTTACTGCTTATTATATATGAAATTGTCCCACAACTACTGTTATACTATATATCTCAATAATTGGTGTTATTTCTATTAGCAGAGTTTACAGGCAGAGCCATTATCCTCACTTCCTCCCGATCCAACAAACAACCCAGTCATGCAGAGAAATAAAGAAAATACATTTATTTTACACTTGACATATGAAAGTTTGTCCTCTGATAATATTTGTATTCTGAAGATGGAATATGAATTATTTTATTCTTGTAATAAGTCTTATAACGTTTCTGATTCATTGACTTGCTTACGCTGAATCTGTACGACTCGAAGTGCTTTAAGACTTTCTGAACTTTCTTGAATGTGATTTTTAATTTATTCGGCTCTTGTCTCGTCTTTTTTCGGAGCTAGTTTCTTCTAAAGTATTTTAACCTCAATGAGGATATTGTACAGTGTTATGTGTATGTATAAAATATCCCTCAGCCTATAGAACCTGGTGTCTTCTGGTGAGCTGTGTGTGTTGGCACATGCACACACCTTGTTGCTGTTGTTTGTGTTTTGTACGTATTTATTTATTTATTCCTGCCTGTTCATTGGTTAGGCATTGTGTGGGGGAGTGGTCACCGTGATGCTCTCCTCTGATTGGACGCTGTTCGTTTAACTGCTTCTTGTGAAAATGAACTTTAACATAATAAATAAATAATGATAAATGGTCTGTATTTATGTACAGCTCACAGAGAGAGAGAGAGAGAGAGAGAGAGATGATCTGTTTGTGTGTAATTCTTCTATCTAACCGCCAGTGGCGCTGTAGAGCATTGTTTCCCGCCTGCAGCCGTTTCCCTCCTTTTACAAAAGACATGTGATGCTTTCAAATGCACCTAAAAAAATCGAACTTTACAAACTCAAATCCTCTTTGACAACAAAAAAATGTTTTGTCCTCAAAGGAAACTGTTAAAAAACTTATATGACCTCAGCCTCACTGTACGTGTGATTGGTTTAAATAGATAGATATGTGAATGATTTTGATTCTCTGTAATACTTCACTTGTTATGTGTTTATTACGTGTTTTAACATATTGAGACTAAACAGGAGTTAAATAGATGTTGTGTGAAATGAACAATATGTTCCTCATGAGAAGTGGAAAGTGAATAATTAAAATACTGACATAAATTATAGTACATCTGAGTACTGCCTGTTCTTTGATTCTGAATCAAACAGTAATTAAAGTATTTTTTTCTATAGGTAAAGTATTTTTTTCTATAGCCTAACTTTTATAAAATAGGAAAATAAGCTTTTTTCTGCTGAAGTCTAATAAGTAAAAACATAATCAGAAAATCATTTTTATTATTGTGACGCTTGTTATTATTTGTTTAATCGTCGATGTGCGTTTAAAATCCCGGATTTCTGATATTTTCTGGAACAATTAAAAGCAACAAACGGTTTGACCCACTTTTCACACGCGCCGCGGGAACGAGTCCGTGCGCGTTCACGACCGGGATCAAGCTAGGCGTGCGTACCGGAAACAGAATATCTACCCTTCAAAATAAAAAAACACTTAAGTGTGAAAGCAAGCGAGTGTGAAACCCGCGGGAGGTTTATATTTAATTAAACACAGCACCGTGACGTCATGGAGGTGAACCACTGCCTATGATGTCAGATTGTGTCGTCACTCCAGAGGATTCACTTCCCGCTTTGATCCCGCGGCTTTCCTTTGAAGAGCTCAACCGGAAGTGTCGTGTGGCTGTGACGCTTCACTCCGGTTCCTCGTGCTGAAGCAGAAACACGCGGATCGAGGACACATCGAGACCAGAACCTGAGGATCATGGACATGAAGAAGAGGGTCTCCCTGGAGCTGCGACACCGGTCCCCCACCGAGGTGAGCCGGGCTGGGGGGAGCCGCTGGGGGGGGTTGGGGACCACATGGAGCCGACATGGAGCCGGACCCGGGTCCTCTGGTCCTCGGGGGACTCGGGTCCTGCTCCGGTCAAACCAGAGCAAACCACCTACTCTCCTCCGTGTCCTCTCACGTCAGATTAGTCCAAGTGTCCACTGTCTGTCCCCGGAGACCCGCGCTCTCTGAGCCGGGCCCCCCCCCCCCGTCTCCCGGCGGCGTGTCCCCGCGTCCTGCACCGCGTCCCGTGTCCGTCCCGTGTCCCTCATGTTTGTCCCTCATGTCCCCGGGTCTTTGTCCCTCTTGTCCCCGGGTCTTTGTCCCTCATGTGTCCCTCTTGTCCCCGGGTCCTGGTCCCTTGTGTCCCTCATGTCCCCGGGTCCCTCGCTGCCGCTGTTTGGGAGTCAACATGTGAGGCGGACTACGTGTGTCCGGGGCCCGGCTAACACCTGGAGCCTCCTGGAAGTTGCAGCGCGGTTTACGTTGCGCTGAGCCGGTGGAACTGGACTCAAAGTCCGGGGAGAACCGAGCGGATCCGGGGTCAGTCCAGAGGAACCACGCGTGAAGCGGAAGTGTTTAAAGTAAAAAACACGCGTCACGTTAATAGAATAAAAAACAAACATGGACGCTGCAGGTCGGATCCAGAGATTAGACGGAGCCCGAGCGCTGAAGGCGCGGGGCTAGCAGCGTGCTAGCATGCTACCGGGGCTCGGTGGGTTCGGACCCGGTTCCCCGGGCTGAGTTCGGTGCGGAGCGGGTAGAGAGGGGGTGGAGGGAGGCCTGCTGGCCGGGGATGGAGCTGCAGATCCCGGGGGGGGGGGGCAGCGGTAGTTAGCGGGCAGCTAGCAGCGGAGCTAACCGAGCATCACATGTGTCCGGAGTTTACAAACACACCGGGACCCGTTCCAACATGAAGCTGCAGGACTCCTTCTCCCGGACGCGCACGTGCAGCTTCCTCCTGGAAGCTTCTCACCCCCACGTGGGGTCATCTGGATCTGATCTGAGAGAAACAGGTCCACATGGATCCAGATCCATGAGGGACCAGGAGCTGGTCCACATGGATCCAGATCCATGAGGGACCAGGAGACAGGTTCATGAGGGACCAGGAGACAGGTCCACATGGATCCAGATCCATGAGGACCAGGAAACAGGTCCACATGGATCCAGATCCACGAGGGACTGGTTCCTGTTCCCTTACCTGAACGTTTCCTGGTTCCTTGTCCCTGGTGTCTCCTGTTCCCTTCTCCCTGATGTCTCCTGTTAACTTCTCCCTAATGTCTCCTGGTCCCTTCTCCCTAATGTCTCCTGGTCCCTTCTCCCTAATGTCTCCTGTTCCCTTCTCCCTGGTCTCTCCTGGTCCGTTCTCCCTAATGTCTCCTGGTCTGTTCTCCCTAATGTCTCCTGTTCCCTTGTCCCTTCACGTCTCCTGTTCCCTTGTCCCTTCACATCTCCTGTTCCCTTGTCCCTTCACGTCTCCTGTTCCCTTGTCCCTTCACGTGTCCTGTTTCCTTCTCCCTGATGTCTCCTGGTCCCTTGTCCCTGATGTCTCCTGTTTCCTTCTCCCTAATGTCTCCTGTTTCCTTCTCCCTAATGTCTCCTGTTCCCTTCTCCCTAATGTCTCCTGGTCCCTTGTCCCTGATGTCTCCTGTTTCCTTCTCCCTAATGTCTCCTGTTTCCTTCTCCCTAATGTCTCCTGTTCCCTTCTCCCTAATGTCTCCTGGTCCCTTGTCCCTGGTCTCTCCTGGTCCCTTCTCCCTAATGTCTCCTGGTCCCTTCTCCCTAATGTCTCCTGTTCCCTTCACGTCTCCTGGTCCCTTCCCGTCTCCTGTTCCCTTCCCTGATGTCTCCTGTTCCCTTCTCCCTTCACGTCTCCTGGTCCCTTGTCCCTTCACGTCTCCTGTTCCCTTGTCCCTTCACGTGTCCTGTTCCCTTCTCCCTGATGTCTCCTGTTCCCTTGTCCCTTCACGTCTCCTGTTTCCTTCCTCCTGGTTCTGCTGGGTCCAGATGCTTGAACCACATCTGGCCTCGTCCACATGTAAACATCTGTATCAGTGTGAAACCTGAACACCTGTAACCAAGGACAACCGGCTCAGGGACACTTGTCCCTCTTTCTGCTGAGGATGGAAGTTGTCTTCTGAAGGGGAGGGGGGGGGTCATGTGACCGGAACCGGCGTCGTGCCCGTAGAGAACCAATCAGAGACCGGCTGTGAGCGTTTTCATCAGATTCTGTTCGTCCTCGGGTCTCTCGGACTGAAACGGGCCGGGCGGCGTGCGACCCATCGGGGGAGTGTCTCCGTCCCGGGTCGACTTCCTGTGAGAAGCGTGGGGCGCCGCTCGCGTCCACCTCAGTCATGTGACCCGGGGGTGGTCCACCTCAGTCATGTGACCCGGGGGTGACTGCTGATTGGTTTCACACAGAGACGGTTCCTTCATGTTTTTACCACACACGTGTAGATATGAGGAATCAAACGTGTTTTACTGTCTTTCTCATCTTGTTAAACCGTTTCTTACCTCATTGTGTCCTTGACGGTAGCGTTGAATCGACCATGTGACTGATGCTCCGCCCCCTCAGGTGCAGGAGCTGGTTCTGGACAACTGTCGCTCCAGCGAAGGGAAGATCGAGGGCATCACGGAGGAGTTCTCCAACCTGGAGCTGCTGAGCCTCATCAACGTGGGCCTGACCAGCGCCGCCGACCTGCCCAAGCTGGACAAGCTGAAGAAGGTGAGAGCCCCGCCCCCTGGGACGGAGATCATAAACTGATATAAAGATCAATGAATGTTTCTACGCCATCGCAGACTCGTGATGACGTCGTTTCGTTTGTTACGTTCTGAGAGAAACTCGACAGAGAGGAGCAGAGAAACAAGAGGTCTCACTCCTGAGCTCTTTCCACCGTCAGAAAAACACAGAAGTTCAAAAGCTCCCGATCAATAGAAACAACTTATTTCTGGAGTTTCAGCACTTTCGTCATTAATTCTATCTTATTTACTCTCAAAACCTTTAAAATGACGTTGAACAAAATTTAGAGACATTAAGCATTTAAATATTCTCCAGGAAGTGACATCACAGGAAGTAAACGTACAACGTAGAATCTGAACTTTGTGTCTCATTAAAATGTCCAGAGGTGAAAAAGGACGAAACTCAAGATTCAACTCGAGTTCTTCTTCTTTTCTCTGTTTGACATTTTTTGATATAAAATTTCAGAGAATTAATCGGTACATAACTAAGAAATTTTCAATTAACTAATAAAACAAACTTAAATTCTACTTAAACAATTTCTCTTTTATAGTTCAAGTCAAAGCAGAAATGAAATAAATAGAAATAAACCCGAGTGACTCGACCCTGGATTTGATGATTGGTCTCTGGTCTCAACTCAGAGAGAAACTCGTCACTTTGCTCCTTCATCAGTTTAAATGTTTGTTTCCAATGAGTGAAATGAATTATGGAATGAAATGATTCTTCTCCTCCGCCCGCAGCTGGAGCTCAGTGACAACCGGATATCCGGCGGCCTGGAGGTCCTGGCCGAGCGGCTGGTGAATCTAACGCACCTCAACCTCAGCGGGAACAAGTTCAAAGATATCAGCACCCTGGAGCCCCTGGTGGGTGGAGTCAGCTCATCATTTATTATATGTGTTCATATTAATAACTTGCAATCAGGAAAACTTGTCACGTGTTTTTTGTAGCTGTAACCACGTGTCTCTGCCCCCCCCCCCCCATCAGAAAAAGCTGCCCCAGCTGAAGAGTCTGGATCTGTTTAACTGTGAAGTGACGAACTTGGCCGACTACCGAGAGTCCATCTTCAAGCTCCTCCCCCAGCTCACCTACCTGGACGGCTACGACATCGACGACTGCGAAGCGTCGGACTCGGACGGCGAGGGCGACGGCCTCGAGGACGAAGAAGGTGAGAGGCGGGGCCACGAGGCGTCATTCTGTCCGGGCAGAATCATAAACCATAACTTCAATAATCAAATGTTTTCAAGCAGAAACGTGAAACTTTGACTCGTCTAGTTTACACTAAAGAAAATCTTTTTTTTGTATTTTGGATGTTTGAAAAATCTGAATTTAAAGTAATAACAAAACTGATAATAATCATCAAATTATAGATTTAATATTTCCCCTCGACTTTCATCGCTGATTCATCTTTCGTTATTTTTATTCAGTGATTAAAAATGTTTTGTTTTCCGGGGTTCGGACCAAACTCAGATCTCTAATGACCCATCAGTTTTATTCATATATCATCGTTGACATGTGTTAAATATGATTCCTCCTGTTTTCCAGAGGGAGACTCGGAGGACTTTGAGGAAGAGGAGGAGGACGATGAAGAGGACGTTGTGGCGGTTGAAGAAGATGATGACGACGACAGCGCTGACGAAGAGGTGAGTGTTGTTCTCAAGGAAGTTTAACACAACTAAATATTTATTTATTTCTGTGGTGCGTACTGTAGTTTGCCTTGTGGCGCAGCAGAGGGCGCTGTTGACTTGTGAGTAATGGTTGTGTGTCTTCAGGAAGGGGAAGTGAACGGAGACGTGGACAGTGAGGACGATGACGAGGATGAAGACGACGAGGATGACGATGGTGAGCGATGCCTCATCAGTTCTCTTCATTCAGATTTAAATGATTCAGTTTGTGATCAATCGTTGCAACTTCATCTCTAGATCTATTAAGAGAAGGTTAATCACGCACAGGCTCTCGACCAATCAGGAGTCGGCTGTAAACATGACTCCGCCCACAGTCGAGTTACTAATGAAACTTCCTCCCACAGACGAGGACTCGTCTCCGGCCAAAGGAGAGAAGAGGAAAAGGGATCCAGAGGAAGATGAGGACGACGACGACGAAGATGAAGATTAAAGATCCAAAGACTCTGCAAACCCGCTGACCTCTTGCCCCCCCCACCCCACCCCCCCCTGGGCTGCGTCCCCTTTCTGACACTGGTCTCCTCCTCTGGGCTCTCGTCATCTCGCAGATCGAAACAACCTCCGATAACTGGACATGAATCAGGGTTTTGTCCTGGTCCCAGTTTTTTAGTCCTCATCCACAGTTTGACTCTTTAATGCGTAATAAAATACAATTAATCAACTAATTTCACCGTTAATCTGATCTCAAGTTCTGATCGTAACCCGCAAGAACTTTCTCTTAGGATTTTTACTTCCTGGCGTCTTTTCACATTTATCTAAAGTTTTTTATGAATTACGGGTTCACCTGCAGGTTATTTGTCACCATTACTCGTTTAAAATGTCTGGTTATTTAAACGTCTTGTAGAAGCTGAATCGGATATTTTATCGTTTTTCTGCCTTTTTGTTTGACAAATAAAGTGATTATCACAATTGCTGCAGATTAATACTCTGATCAAGTAATTGATTGAGTCCAGGAGAGCGTTTCCTCTGTGGAGAATTTATTTTACAACACTTGGCTGAACACGGTTAAATCTGAAGTTTTTGCAGGAAACGTTTTCACGGAATCGAGTTTCGTCTTTTTCTCAGAATGAAAAACGAAACGGAGCCGAGAGCTTTATCAGCAGGAAACCTCAGGACGTGATGTCACCAGGAGAAGTCACTTTTGGCTCCGCCTTTATTTTTCCAGATCACGAACCACCTCGGTCACATTTCCTAAATACGCCATTTTCTGCGACGTTCGTTAGCCGGTTAGCGATGTTCTCTCGCTGTCGTCATGACAACGAGAAGTGACTCGTCCGGGTTGTTTCTGTGGAAGCGGATGGAGCAAGGGCTCATGGGAGGTAACGGCACAACAACCTCCCTTCTTTCTCGTCCTCTCACCTTCCATCCGTCCCTCTCTGACATCACGCTTGGTTCTGTGATGTCACTGATGGACACGCCCCCACCCCCGCTCTCTTCCCCCGAGGCCGAGCGCGCTCAGGGCAAACTGTTCTCTCTCTCTCTCTCTTTGCCAACAGAGCTTTTTAAAAGAAATATTTTTTCAGAGAAATTGTTTTTGTTTGATTTTGTACGGTTGTCTGGGGACTCTCTCTCTCTCTCTTCATCTCTCTCTCCCTCTCTGCCTCTTTTCTTTTCTCTCCAGGAGAGATCCAGTCGTTCCTTCATACTTACACTGACTAGTTGAATTTGTGTTTTTTTTTTACTTTCTGTAAGTTAAAGGAAAAAACTAATAAAAAAACAAAAAGGACTTTGTAAATAAAATCTTAACATTTTGCTCCTGGCGTCTCTTCTCTCCACTTTTGTCTTATATTTAAACTGACTTCCTTTCTTCTTTCTGTAGAACTCATGAAAACATGTTTCAATTCTCTAAATCCAGAACTTGGGTTGAATCACATACTTATGTCAGATTTCTTCCATCATGAATAATTCATTATTAATTAATGAGTGTGTTGAGCCATTGGTTCAGTAGTTTCTGTAAATCTGCTCCCGAGGAAGTTAATTTCAGTCTACGGATCATGTGAGACGTTTAAAAGAGGAATGTGCAGCAAAAGTTTAATAACAAAATACTCAGGAAAAGATTGTGTAAGAAACAGTCCAGTCTCGTTAAATTATAACTTTGTTTTAATAAGGTTACGACTTTCTTTACTTATAATGTTATACTTGAATTTTCAGAATTGTATTATCTTCCATTTTATACCTGGATCAGACAATCCTAACTCTTCATGTACATGTTAATAATGGGTCTGCGTGGTCTGATTAGATTATTAATTTATACAAGGAATCTGACGAGGCAGAACAGTATTAAAACAAATTCTATTAACGTTCCACACGTGTTCGTGGAGTGTTTTGGTTTGTTGGGGGAACGGCAGCGTGAGTTTTGATTGGTTGAATCAGAAAGTCGCCCTCATGTTGTTTCTCGTGTGTTGGATCTGCAGCTCCAGTTCAGCGATTCTCACCTGCAGAGACAAACGATAAAGTGTTGTTACATGATCAGGCCACCGGAGGCAGCGTGAGACTAAACGTTCGGTTCTGATCACACACTGTAAGTAAAGATGGACGACACCTCTCCACTTCCTCCCGTGTGAAACTGACGCTCAAATATCTCCCGTACAAACCGGATGAGTGACTCAAACTTCTGCTTTGCGTGACTTGAGGTTGTGATATCGAGCCCCCCCCCCGATCTATCGCGACTCTCAGCTGTCAATCATGACCAGTTTATTGCTGTACTGGAGCGAGCCACCAGGGGGCGACAGACGTTTGGGAGCTGTGGTGTCGTCCATAGACATATATAAAGACTAGATGTTTCGTCTGCGTTGCCGGCCAACGGAGCCGGACGTCACCACATGGCGGCCATCTTGCTAGGGGGCATCTCGCTCACCCGTAACATTGTGTTGGTAAATAACCATAACTTGCTTAATTTTCAACCGATTTTGAAACGGTCTGGTTTGTTATAAACGTCAGAGATGTAGTTATGACACTGCATAAATTATTAATTTTTTTTAGAAAATAACATAATTATTCATAAGTATGCAGTGTCATATCTACATCTCTGACGTTTATAATAAACCAAACCGTATTAAAATCAGTTGAAAATTGAGCAAGTTATGGTTATTTACCAACACAATGTTATGGGTGAGCGAGCTGCCCCCTAGCAAGATGGCCGCCATGTGGTGACGTCCGGCTCCGTCGAACGAGACATCTAGTCTTTCTATATGTCTATGATGTGGTCCATCTTTCCTCACAGTGGCTTCAGGTTGTGGTCACTCACGTCTCTCTGGCCGACCCGTTCCCTCAGACCCCGGATCTCCTCCTGCTGCTGGTGGAACGTCTGCAGGAGCTGGAGACAGAGAACAGTCAGACTCACTCAGAAGGAAAGACCGAAGTTCTCTGGTGGGTCGGGTTCATTCTCGCCTCGCTCTCGCTGGTGGGCGGCGGCCTCTCGGCAGGCTCCAGGCAGTGGGGGGTGCAGCAGTACATCCACAGCGGGATCTGGGTCTCGTCCGGTTGCCATGCCGACAGGTCGCTGAGGTCTCGTGGGTATTTGGCGTCCTGGTAGGCCAGCTGCTCCTGGAGGAAAGCCTGGAGAGAGAAGATGCAGCTGGTGAAACATCTGCAGAGTTTAGACTGAACATCTGTTTGGATCAGAGTCGGCTCCACAGAGACCTTCTGGTCCAAGGTCCAAGGTCCAAGCCAGTCTCAGGTTTACCTCTTCCTTTAGGTCCAGATGTGTCCCGGTCCGCGGCCCCACATCTGGGCCCGCCTGGACCCTCAGCTGCCTGGCCACTCCCTTGTCAGCAGGGGATTCTGGGTAGGGGTTGGCGACTCGAGGCTTCAGGGACATCAGCACCGGGCCTGACCAATGAGACGGGTTCTTATGAAACGAGTCAAGAACACGACCTGTGAGCTGCTTTGATTCAAAGGCACCAGAGTGTTACTGACCCCGGTTGACCCCTGACAGCCACTCCTGAGCCGTCATGGCCGCCTGGTTTCCTGCCGTCATCGGGTACAGGTCCTCGTGGAAAACCCCCGACTGCAAGAACAGTTTTCATCAAACGTAGAAATAGATACATAGACACGTGACGTTGACATGTCACTCACTTCTTTGCGAGGGACGACCAGCGACAGCGGCTCCACCAGGTCTTTGACGGCGATGAGACGATAGAATCTGAAAACCTCACAGACGCTCAGGTCCAGGCCTCGTTTGGGCATCACCCCTGGAAGAGGTCAGAGGTCAAGTGGACGGGTTATAGAACTTTCTATAACAAGAAATCAATCAGCTGAAGCTAAACGGAACAAACTGGAGCTGGTTCTTTCCTCCACTGTGTGTGGGAATGCGTCTGGATCAGACCTTTCTGGACTCAGATTCTAAATGTTTTCAGTATCTGGTTTGGAGCAGAGATTCCCTGAGTCCAGAGCTCTGTTTACTGGGGGACACGTCTCTATTACACAATGTAACCAAATGTAATTGTTCTGTAATTTCGGTGGGCACAACAACAGCTTGCCGAGTTATCTTAAGACATCGGAAGGCGCCAGAAATTCTGCAGGTGAAAGAATGGGTGAATGACTGAAACTGCATCCTATGAATGAATGCTTAGTAGATTGAGTGATGACAGGGAGGAGGGGGTGCCCCCTTGAGGCAGGTTTTGGAATTACATAAAAGTAGACAATGATCCCCACTAGGACTGTGGTTTTATTGTTTTGCTGTGTTTCTCCCAAGTGGGATCCTGTAATACTGTATACCTCAGCAACATGTCTATATGATGTATGCTATATCATGTATGGTGGGGGGTGCAGATATGCAATGAAGGTATGAGTGGATATCAGTATGTACTCACTTTGTTTTGTAATAACTGCCTATTGTTGAGACAAATATGTGCGAAGTCTGTTATTAGAGTCAATTCTCAACCATAAACCTCTTGTTCCTGTGTAAAGAAACACGTTTAATTTGCCATGTTCCATGCCTAAGAACAGTTTAATAAAAACTAAAGTTAAAAACAAACAAACTGGAGCTGACAGACGAGCAGGAGAGATTTATCTGATCCATCCTTTGTACGTTATTATAGTTTATAAAGTATCGTAAGTTTACGTTTCTTCATGTGTATCCGATGTTGTGTCTCACCGAGTCCTTTGTGTGGCAGCAGGGAGCGGAACTCGCTGAGGAAGCTGATGAACGGCTTCTCCGCACTCAGCTCGTAGAACCGGATGTTCCCGTCGCCCTGCGCCGCACAAACACAACACAGTGTTCAGGTTGTGTGCCATGTTGTGTAGTGATAATCTACCACAGTGTGTGTGTTGAAGACCTTTCCAGCCAAGTAGAGCATGTGCGTGTCCGGGTCGTAGAACGGAAAGAGAACTCCGGCAGAACCGTCCAGATCCTCCTCGTACAAAGGCTCCGACAAATCGTTCTGCAGACACAGAGAAGAACAGAAGCAACATCTGGATGAAGAGGAAGAGGAACATCGTGAAGTTTACTCTTGACTTTCTGCTTAGTTAATAAACAACATGAAACCAGAAGCTGCTGATCGCTGGAAGTTAAGTATTATAGTATAACTGCAGACTCATCTTCTGCTTGTAAATCTATGTCAGGACACCTGTCAATCAGTCACTGAATCTATTCCACCGGTCCCTCCTCACTGTGTCTCACCGGGTCCCAGAGGACGATCTGCCGGTGGTTCCATGGCGAGCAGCCGGTGGACAGAAGCATCTTCAGCCCTCGGATGTATAAAACCTTACTGGCCTTGTGGGACTTGTTTCTCGACACCTGCAGGAACAATGGTAACATTATCAGACATTTAGTTTTCTGTTTTCACACAATCGCACAAAACCGAAAACCCACTTGTAGAATCCTTCCTGTCCGCGGGTCCAGGACTCGGACCCGTCTGTCTTTGGACGAGACCGCCAACCTGCTGCCGTCGCTGTTGAAGCTAACGGACAGCAGCAGCGCCTCGGACGGGTAGCGGTGGAGGACGGGCATTAGGACCACGCGGACCGGGAGCCTGATCACTGGACCGGCCTGGGACACGTCCCAGAGGAGGACCTGGGACAGACAGACGGACTCACATGGGTCAGAGGTCACATGACCCAACAGAATCACTTCATGCTAACAGGCTAACAGTTCATGTCTCTGACGCTGCCACTGACCAATGGGGTCCTGACCTTGTAGTCGTAGGCGGAGCTAAGCAGCAGGTTCTCAGCTGTGGGATGCCACTCGATGAGCCCCACCCTCCTGGAGTGACCAATCAGAGTCTTCCTGGCCTTGGTTAAGTTCTGCTGGACGCCACAGACCGGGATGTCCCAGATCTTCACCTGCGAACACGTCCTGTTGGTGTCAGCAGACCTTCAGAAGAACCTTCTCTCAACCTCAGTCTAACCTGAAGAGGCTGAAACCATCGACAGCCAAAGA
The DNA here is from genome assembly GCF_963576545.1 of Limanda limanda. NCBI lineage: Eukaryota > Metazoa > Chordata > Actinopteri > Pleuronectiformes > Pleuronectidae > Limanda > Limanda limanda. Next base: position 526,235 of record NC_083657.1, on the reverse strand, counting down.
AACCTCTGAAGATTAATAATTAGGGCTGGGCAAGTTAACTCGTTATAATCAGTTAACTCATCACTTATTTAACGCGGACAATTATTTTATCTCGCATTAACGCAGGTTTGATTATTTATTGTTTTATTGTGAAAGTCAGGCTTTTATTTTGTGAAAGTCTGTTGCTGACTGCTGCGGAACCGGAAAAAAGAAAATAATTGGCGGATAAACAACCATGTATAAGGGATTGGAGCTTTTACATGGTCATTTTCATTTTAAAGTTCTTCCAGACTTTGTTAGATGAAGAGAGGAGTGTAGATAAACAACGGCAAGAGAAGCTAACAGATGCCATAGCGACGTGGATCGCTACAGACTGCAGGCCGACTCGTGTTGTGGAAGACGTCGGTCTGAGAAACACTTTGAGAATCGCTTTGAGAACTGCAGGTATGAGATGCCCTCAAGAAGCACCATCACACGAAGAATACACGAGTTGTATGAAAAGGAGAGGACTGCGAAAGCGACAACTTTACAACGTGCACCCGCTGCTGCTCTCACTGGGGACGACCGGACGTCACTCGGTTACAATCACCTCGGAGTCACAGGGCAGAATACTGATGAGAAGTCTCTGACTGGGAGGAAAACAGAGGAGAGACATCATGCTGAAACGTGCACAGCTGTGGAATGTGTCAAATAAAGTGTGTTTGTTTTGATAACATTGTTTAAGTTGAGATTTACACAAAGTATTTATTTTATTTAACTGCTACTATATAAAAATGCTGATGTTAAGTGTCTGTTTGCACAACAAGTGTTATGGCACTTTAGTTCATATGGAAGAACATTTAAAATAACGGTGTCAAGTTCTAGGAATTGACAATCTGCAGTGAAAGTGTTTTCTGGAGTCTCACTCTAACACGGACGTTTGGTACTAGACCGGTTCTGCTGCTCAGTGAAGAAAGTAAAATGGTTCTGCTGTTACCTCAGAAACTGCCTGTTTTAATTATGTGATATTGGCTCAGGATTTTGTGGCCAGTTTTTCTCTTTTTCATAACGAACAGGATAACATTAATGCCCTGGCAGTGGCATTGAGTTTTAATTTTGTATTTGCTTTGATAACATTGTTTAAGTTGAGATTTACACTGAATATTTTATTTAACTGCCACTGTATTAAAATGCTGATGTTAAAAGTGTTTGCACAACAAGTGTTATGGCACGTTCGTTCATATGGCAGAAAGTGCGCTACACACTACTTTTGAATTCATTATTGGATTTTGATTATACAAATGCGATTAATCGTGATTAATCAGGGAAATCATGCGATTAATCGCGATTAAAAGTTTTAATCGTTTCCCAGCCCTATTAATAATGTAATATGATTCATAAATAATACAAACAGGACATTACGGTGAAGTCCTCGGAGCACGAGGCGATGCAGTGATCGTCAAACGGATTCCAGCTGACGTCCAGGACTCGCCCACGGTGACCACACACCCGGGGGTGCTGGGGGTCCACCCGCCCTGTCTGAGGGGGGGAGAGAGAGAGAGAGAGAGAGAGAGAGAGAGAGAGAGAGAGAGAGAGAGAGAGAGAGAGAGAGAGAGAGAGAGAGAGCAGCTAATCACAACACATTCATTTAATATGAAGTTAATCACATTAAATAACCTTTGAACCCACGTGATGGATGGGCAGGACCAGAAAGGACCCGCCCCCAGCACACTCGGTCACCACGGCGATGAAGCAGGGGTTGGCTGAGCAGTGGTGGTTGTCATGGACACTGCGTGTGATCGGCACGCCGTCGTAGCTTTGCTCTCTGCTCGCCGCTTTCCCGAAGACGTGACGAAACTTCGGGCAGCGAGAAGACGAACGCCACGACATCTACGACCACAAATACACAACGCTTAAATACTGTTAACACTTCAGTCAGTACAGGTGTGTGTGTGTGTGTGTGTGTGTGTGTGTGTGTGTGTGTGTGTGTGTGTGTGTGTGTGTGTGTGTCTGAGACACTCTCATAATGGTGTTGTGGAAACTCAGCTGATCAATAATGCAATCACTCCTCATTATTTTCTTTCATAATCTTATTAATTATAAATCAATTTCTTCCTTAACTGAACTATTTAATCATTCAAACACAAAGTGATGAATCAATGATCCACGACCTTCCTCCTGACCTTTGACCTTTAGAGAGGCTGGAAGAGATCAGGTTATTAGAGAGAAGGAAGTTGAGTTTATTTAGAATCAGACGTCGGAGCAGATTCTCTCCAGCGCCCCCTGGAGTCTGGCTGTGGTCATCAACCTCTCCTCCTCCATGTTAGCAGAAAAACAAATTCAAGTCGACACTAAATGAATGTTTGTCAAAGATGTTTCTGTCGTTTGTGTTCGTTCTTAACTCACAATGTTCGTTCACGATCACTGCTCACGATGAACTGTGCTTGAAGCTGATTGGTCCTCACAGCAGCTGATGGGTGTTAGCCTGTTAACCCTCCAGGACTCTGACCAGTCACCAGCATACGTTTGTGTTTATATCCAACTCTTTGTTTTCCTTCCATTGGTCCTCCCACACTACTCTGTGACATCATCACACTCGATCTGTTGTGACTGACCCCTAGTGGCCATAGTTACACATTGTACATTTATAGCCCCCAGAAGAAGTCATGTTCTTACCTCCGTCACTGGCATGTAGACGCCACTGGGTTCTCTCCCAGTGAACCGGTTGTAGTCACTGGTTGTAGTCCCTGGTTGTGTACTCACTGGTTGTAGTCACTGGTTGTAGTCACTGGTTGTAGTCACTGGTTGTGTAGTCACTTGTTTTAGTCGAGTTATTAAACGCACAACCTGTTAAAGTATCCAGTAGAACGTCTCGTCTCCAGAGCTGCTGACTTGTGATGTGTGAGTTTCCTCCTGACGTCTGCTCTGCTCCATTAGGGAAGATGTGTATGCACGAGTGCACCAAGAGAAACACTGTGCATCCGATACCACTGCAACACACACTAACACACACATACAGACACACACTAACACACACAAACACTGACACACACACACACACTATTGTTCATGATATGGAAGCTGTGAGACATCATTTATTTCCTCTATTGTATTTGAATATGAATTTACAGGATGTTATTGACATGAAAGCAGATGATACAGTAAGAATGTTTACTGAGTCAGATTCATATTGTTCTTCTGATACTGATCTTCTTTAATCATCAACCAGGTTCAGAGGAAACCAGGAGGTCCACAGGTTGTACGTCTCCTGTGACGAGATGATTGGAGCTGTGAGCTGAGCAGCAGGTGAGGAGATGTTTGGAGCTGAGCAGAAGGTGAGGAGATGTTCTGAGCAGAAGGTGAGGAGATGTTGGGAGCTGAGCAGAAGGTGAGGAGATGTTGGGAGCAGCAGGTGAGGAGATGTTGGGAGCTGAGCAGAAGGTGAGGAGATGTTGGGAGCAGCAGGTGAGGAGATGTTGGGAGAAGCAGGTGAGGAGATGTTGGGAGCAGAAGGTGAGGAGATGTTCTGAGCAGAAGGTGAGGAGATGTTGGGAGAAGCAGGTGAGGAGATGTTCTGAGCAGCAGGTGAGGAGATGTTCTGAGCAGCAGGTGAGGAGATGTTGGGAGCAGAAGGTGAGGAGATGTTCTGAGCTGTGAGATGAGCAGAGACAGGACCATGCAGCAGCTGATGGACCAGTTCAGTTTGCAGGAGGGACGTCGGCCTCCAGAGCTTCAGAGATCATCGTGTGGAGCTGAGAGAACGTCGGACGCTTCTCC
>NC_083657.1:512500-515000 GCF_963576545.1 Limanda limanda | reverse complement strand
TATACAGTTATGATCATCTTTATATACAGTCACTGATCATCTTTATATACAGTCACTGATCATCTTTATATACAGTCACTGATCATCTTTATATACAGTCACTGATCATCTTTATATACAGTCACTAATCATCTTTATATACAGTCAGGGGCGTCGTTAGGCCTGTTTTAGGGGGGCTGAAGCCCCCCTAAAATGTTGTTCAGCCCCCCCAAATAATTATTGGGATTTAAAAAAATAATAATAATAATAATTTTTTTTTTTAAATTAAACTATTGTTTTACACATGGACAAGTTATTTATAACTCTAACATGCTACATATGTGAATGTATTTCTGGTTTGTATGTTTTCTCCCCCTTCAAATTACAATCCAATAGCCTCTCATCATACTTAACAATAAAAGACCGGGCACTAGGACCTTGGGGAGTCTGCATCGCTGCTGCGCTGGCTTTCTCACTCTGTCAAGTAACTTCTCTCATCAAGACAGCAGGATTACAGCCAAGGAGTTTAGCTCAAAGTAAATGATGCACAGAGTGAACTTGTAAGTACAGGTAGTTACAGAATGTGGAATCTGTAGTTGTTAACGATTGTTACCTGCTTAAATTTAGGTTTACTTGAGGCAAATGAAAGGGAATATTGTAACGAGCTATGTTAACACTAAGCTAGCTAGCTGGCTATTTTGTTAGAAAATGTCTCCAGTGAGCAAGAGTGTGAACGAGCAAATTTGAAATGTAAGAAATAACTATCGACAGCTCTCTATTCTTTGCATTAATATCTATCTCTAGTATTTTAAAACAATAATATCAGTGCCTATAGAATGTTGATGTTTATAATCAGTTAATGCTATTTAAAACTTAATGTCATAGTGTCCCTCATAACGCTATTGTACCGGTATATCATCCAATTCATTGACCAGATGGATATTAGAAGATTCTTTAGCAGAGGTGACAGCTCCGCCCTAGTCAAAACTAGTATCCGTCTTTCCTTAACAAGCAGGAAAATTATTACTCTCTATTTGAGAAAAGTTCATATTTGTGTTGTCAAATTTCACAATGACCCTGAAATTCTGTCTCTTCTGTTATCTTATACTGAATGAATGCAAGCAAAGATACAGAGAAAAATCACAGTGATTCACTCACTGGGATTTTTCTCTGTCTGAAACACTGGATATCTGCAGCCCCAAATGAGCCCAAAAAAAATTGGCGCGCGCTGTGCGCGCAACCATTCCACATCCTTAGGGGCTAAGCCCCCCCTTTCTTTCAATCCTAGAAACGCCCCTGTATACAGTCACTGATCCTCTTTATATACAGTCACTGATCATCTTTATATACAGTCACTGATCATCTTTATATACAGTCACTAATCTTTATATACAGTCACTGATCATCTTTATATACAGTCACTAATCTTTATATACAGTCACTGATCATCTTTATATACAGTCACTGATTCTCTTTATATACAGTCACTGATCATCTTTATATACAGTCACTGAACCTCTTTATATACAGTCACTGAACCTCTTTATATACAGTCACTGAACCTCTTTATATACAGTCACTGATCATCTTTATATACAGTCACTGAACCTCTTTATATACAGTCACTGAACCTCTTTATATACAGTCAGTGATCATCTCTATATACAGTCACTGATCATCTTTAGTCACTGATCCTCTTTATATACAGTCACTAACCCTCTTTATATACAGTCACTGATCATCTTTAGTCACTGATCCTCTTTATATACAGTCACTGATCATCTTTATACACAGTCACTAATCATCTTTATATACAGTCACTGAACCTCTTTATATACAGTCACTGAACCTCTTTATATACAGTCACCTTTATATACAGTCACTGATCATCTTTATATACAGTCACTGATCATCTTTATATACAGTCACTGATCATCTTTATATACAGTCACTGAGCTCAACACACTTAACTCCTGTCACTTTAAATCCACCTGTTGCAGTTGTCTCAGTAACATGATAACAAACATAACCACATAATTCTCCCTATAGATAACTACAATGTGTGTGTGTGTGTGTGTGTGTGTGTGTGTGTGTGTGTGTGTTATATAGATCTTTTAAATACAGCAACAGAAGGTGTCTGTTACACTTATCTCTGTCTTGCTATGAAGTCAGACTCGTTCTACGGAATCTGACAAAGCTGCAGAGGTTGCGTAACAAAACAGACACAGACTCACACAAACACACACAGACTCTCACAAACACACACAGACTCACACAGACACACACAGACTCACACAGACACACACAGACTTACCTTAACGTTTCATTTTCCACTTTTCAAGTCATTAGTGTTCGCTCATGTCGGAGCAGGATTCAGGAAATGAAGAGAGGGAGGTGGACACACAGCCCAACTACACACACACACACACACACACACACACACACACACACACACACACACACACACACACACACACACACACACACACTTCCTCGTGCTCCAGTAGAGAGAGCGAGAGAG
>NC_083657.1:495000-507500 GCF_963576545.1 Limanda limanda | reverse complement strand
CAAGTCACGCTTCACCTGATGTGTGTGTGTGTGTGTGTGTGCAGGTCTGGTGACGAGGTTGCGTTATGCTGTGGGGCCGATGGGATGTTGTGTACCTGCCACATCAGGATTCAGCTCAGGTAAAGAAACAAATGCATTTACTTTACATCTCTATATATTTACGTCTCCATGTTTATGTAAAAATGTATAAAATTCTATGTAAATGTAGTTTAAGCAGTTTATTTATTATTTTACTTTATTTCATATTAACTCTGTCGTAGTGATTTAATGTGTTTTTCTGTGTAGTTGTTTGTTGTGTGTCGGCAGGTCGAGTTGTAGTTGTACGTTGTATCATCATGCAAGTTATTGCATTTCCAGCCCCTCACCAGTAGAGGGTGCTGCAGCCCCACCTGACCTGTTTCCCCCCCCTCAGAGAAGTGGGAGATCGACCCCGGGGAGCTGACCTTCATGAAGGAGCTGGGCAGCGGGCAGTTCGGGCTGGTGCGGCTGGGCAAGTGGAGGGCGCAGCACAAGGTGGCCATCAAGGCCATCAGAGCGGGCGCCATGCTGGAGGAGGACTTCATCGAGGAGGCCAAGGTCATGATGTGAGGAAGCAGGAGACGAGGGAGCGAGGGTAGGAACCTTCCTTCTGGAGGAAACAGGAGGTGAACGTGTGTGTGTGTTGCAGGAGACTTTGCCACCTGAAGCTGGTGCAGCTGTACGGAGTTTGCCTGCAGCAGCGCCCCCTGCTGATCGTAGCCGAGTTCATGGAGAACGGCTGCCTGCTGAACTTCCTGCGGCAGAGGGGCGGGGCCCTGAAGGAGGCGTGGCTGCTGTCCATGTGCCAGGATGTGTGTGAGGGGATGGAATACCTGGAGGCGCAGAGCTTCATCCACAGAGACCTGGTTCGTCTCTAATCTAATAACGTTCTGAAGATTTGACATTTAAGACTTTAACAGTAAAACTGAATGTTGTTTCCTTCTGGGCGTGGTCGTTCTCACGCAGGCGGCGAGGAACTGTCTGGTCAACGAGCACAACGTGGTGAAGGTCAGCGACTTCGGAATGACCAGGTGTGTTCCACTCACTCTCACAACATCAGGAACTGACCTGGCAATGGAATGAACTGTAAAACTCAATAATGAACCCATTTGACCTCTCGGTTAAATCAACACAGGGACAGGAAGTAGATGATCAGATATGTAACAACGAGTTATGAGTTCTAGATATTTACTATGTTTACTGTTCTTTAAGATCAGTTCCTCAGTATGTTGTTGTTTTTGTTTGCAGGTACGTTCTGGACAACCAGTACACCAGCTCCAGTGGCTCCAAGTTCCCAGTGAAGTGGTCTCCTCCTGAGGTTCTGCACTACAACAAGTACAGCAGCAAGTCGGACGTCTGGTCCTTCGGTGAGCAAACAGGAAACAGGAAACAGGAAACAGGAAACAGGAACCAGGAAACACACACTTTGTCTTCACAGCAACACAATCAGTGAACTGTAAACGTGTGTGTGTGTGCAGGTGTGTTGATGTGGGAGATCTACTCCGGGGGCTGCACGCCGTTCGAGAACCGCTCCAACTCGGAGGTGGTCAGTGACATCACCAGAGGGATCCGTCTGTACCGCCCCCACCGCGCCCTGCAGCCGCTGTACGCCATCATGTACCGCTGCTGGCACGAGGTGCGTCACAGAGGCCACGCCTCCTCTGCATGGTCTCATCACGCCAAATATCAATTTAAAACATCAAGAAGTTCCACAAAAATGTATTAACCAGAATCATGTCTTCTTCTTCTTCTTCTTCTTCTTCTTCTTCTTCTTCTTCTTCTTCTTCTTCTTCTTCTTCTTCTTCTTCTTCTTCTTCTTCTTCTTCTTCTTCTTCTTCGGTGGGGGGGGTGTAGAAGCCTGTGGGTCGGCCGACCTTCTCTGAGCTGCTGCAGGAAATAAGAAACATGGCAGAAAATCCAGATTAACAAAACACACAAAACAGATTCAATTTTTTAAACTGTTTTGTTGTTGGAAAAAACTATTTTCTTAATAAAGTATTTTCAGATAAAATGTTCGTCTTCATTCTTTCGTGCTTTGTGAAACATGTGACAACACAATTTTACAATAAATGAGTTTTTTGATGATGTAACGTTGGAGGGAAGAGTCTGTCCTCTGTGTGGAGCATGGCCGGGGGGGATGTTACCATGGCAACAGGTCAGGTGACAGCAGGTAACTGCAGAGGCCCACACACACACACACACACACACACACACAAGGAGACACATACACTGAGACAGGGTCAAGTTGACATCTCCGGTGACTATACGCACACAGACACACACACACACAGACACACACACACAGAAACACACACACACACACACACACACAGTGAGGAGTTACTTCAGTGTTTACGTTGGAAGATCATTGCTCCGATTAAAGAGTCAAGAGGAATTCCCATGGAAGGTTAGTGTGTGTGTCTGTGTGTGTGGGTGTTTCTGTGTGTGTGTGTGTGTGTTTGTCTGTGTGTGTGCTTATACAGTCACCGGAGATCCTGTGTCCCAGTGTGTGTCACTTTCTGTGTAACACATGAAAAGTTACAGTGATGAAATATTACTTAACAGTCGTATTCACAAGAAAATAGAAAAAGTTCTAAAAAGAAAGTTAAAGAAACATCTTTGATCTGAGTTTCTCTCGAACAGTTCACTGGAGATGTGTGGAGTAGCTTGTGTTGTGTGTGCAGTGAAGATGTTTTAAAGTTGTGTTTCCTCCCCCCCCCCAGTGACTCCATGGAGCGGTACCAGTCTCTGGGTCCGGTCGGCGAGGGGAGCTACGGCTCGGTGCTGAAGTGTCGTCATCGAGACTCCGGCCGACTCGTCGCCATCAAGAAGTTTGTGGATTCAGACGAAGACGAGACGGTGAAGAAGATCGCTGTGAGGGAGGTCCAGCTGCTCAGGGTACCTGTCAATCATCCACCTGTCAATCAAACACCTGTCAATCAACCACCTGTCAATCATCCACCTGTCACCTGTCAATCATCCACCTGTCAATCATCCACCTGTCAATCATCCACCTGTCAATCAAACACCTGTCAATCATCCACCTGTCAATCATCCACCTGTCACCTGTCAATCATCCACCTGTCAATCATCCACCTGTCAATCATCCACCTGTCAATCAACCACCTGTCAATCATCCACCTGTCAATCATCCACCTGTCAATCAACCACCTGTCACCTGTCAATCAACCACCTGTCAATCAACCACCTGTCACCTGTCAACCAACCACCTGTCACCTGTCAATCATCCACCTGTCAATCAGCCACCTGTCAATCATCCACCTGTCAATCAACCACCTGTCAATCAACCACCTGTCAATCAACCACCTGTCACCTGTCAATCAGCCACCTGTCAATCATCCACCTGTCAATCAACCACCTGTCAATCAACCACCTGTCAATCATCCACCTGTCAATCATCCACCTGTCAATCAACCACCTGTCAATCATCCACCTGTCAATCAACCACCTGTCAATCAACCACCTGTCACCTGTCAATCAACCACCTGTCAATCAACCACCTGTCAATCAACCACCTGTCAACCAACCACCTGTCAATCAACCACCTGTCAACCAACCACCTGTCAACCAACCACCTGTCAATCATCCACCTGACGTCTTTGAGATGAAAGAACTTCTCTTGTTGATTTATAATATTATTCAAATACTGTAAACTCGTTAGTGACCTCGTTCAGCTTTACCTGCACAAACCGTTTGATTTCTAATTTGTCATCTTTCTAACCATGAAGCAACTTCGTCATGGCAACCTGGTGACCCTCCTGGAGGTGTGGCGGCGGCGCCGGCGCTGGTATCTGGTCTTTGAGTTCGTGGAGCGGACTCTCCTCCAGGATCTGGAGCAGAACCGCGGTGGACTGGACCTGAACACCAGCCGACAGTACCTGTTCCAGGTCCTGAGGGCCACGGCCTTCTGCCACCAGCACAATGTGAGGATTCATTACAAATGTATCTCTGCAAATAAAGTGAAGCACTGGTCTTAGTATAAAAAATATAGATCTGCCATGTGACCACGGCCACTAGAGGGTGCATTTCCCCTGAACCAACACAAACTGCACCTGCAGGTCACACGTGAAGAAGATGAGGAATGAAGTTCAATGAGTTTTCAACATGGCGATCAGATGAATAACAACATGATTGAGTATTTCTGGGTTTGGTTCCTCACAGATCATCCACCGGGACATCAAGCCAGAGAACGTCCTCATCTCTCAGGGGGGCGTGGTCAAGCTGTGCGACTTTGGCTTTGCCCGCACCTTAGTGGGCGGAGTCTACACCGACTACGTCGCCACTCGCTGGTACAGAGCTCCTGAACTGCTGGTGGGAGACATCAGATATGGAAAGTAAGTGTTCACATGTAGACCTGAGGATGTGGGATCTGTTAGAGATGTGATCAGGTGTGTGTGTGTGTGTCTGTGTGTGTCTGTGTGTGTCTGTGTGTGTCTGTGTGTGTCTGTGTGTGTGTGTGTGTGTGTCTGTGTGTGTGTGTCTGTGTGTGTCTGTGTGTAGACCAGTAGACGTGTGGGCGGTCGGTTGTCTGTTGTTAGAGATGTTCACAGGTCAGCCTCTGTTTCCCGGAGACTCGGACCTGGACCAGATCTACCACATCATCAGGTGCTTCGGTAAGAACCGAACAACTTCTCAGATGAAATGATTCTAACTCGTCTTGTTTGATTCAACTCAGCTGATCTGTAAGTTCTCATTTCTTTGTTGAAGGAAACCTGACAGCTCACCACCAGGAGCTGTTCTACAGGAATCCTGTTTTCTCAGGAGTCAGATTGCCAGAATGTTATGGTCCAGTCCTGCTGAGTCAGCGCTTCCCTTCAGTCCCCCCCGCTGCCCTAGACCTGGCCCAGGTACTGTTACAGCTGGTCGGCTTATTGATATAAAGCAAGAAAACAAATCAAATGTGTTCATTCATTTAGTCCCCTGCAGATCTGAAGAATCAGAATCAGTCATATCTTTTCAGAGCTGTCTCCAGATGGATCCAGAAAGACGAGCTCCTTGTTCCGAGCTGTTAGAACATCCTCTGTTCACACACGACTCTTTCCACATCAGGTTTCTCTTTCTAATGTTACACTCGTCATCCACAGAAATGTCTGTTAGCGATTACTTGATTTTCCACGAGTCGTGATGAATCATCCGTTTGACCTCCTACGACTTTGTGTTCAAACAGGTTCTTGAAAGAGCTAAATGCTAAGATCCAAAAGGACCAGAGAGAAAACTCGAACCTTCCTAAAATAACCAAAACCCCCCGACGCTCAAAGGAAGAAAGGAACGAGCAAAACCAGAGAAGCAAGAAACAACTGGAAGATGTGAGTGAGAGAGTTTACAAGGAAATAGAGAAGAAAGACAAGAAGGAAGAAGAGAAGACGGAGAAAACTAAAAGAAGAGCAAAGTTTTGTAAAACTACTCGGAACAACTCAGAACCTTTAATGAGCAACAAACAATCCAGGACCTTCACGGGCAAAGTTTTCCAAAATGCAGCAAGAGCTTCGGTAGCCATGAAAAGTAAAACAGGAAAGTCCACTGGTGCAGGGTCGAGGAAGGAATTCACTAAATCAGAGAAAACACTCACTACTGCTTCATCTCAAGGTTCCAAGACGGGAACAGGTCTGAAGGACAATCACTCAGAGGCAGAAGAACCTCACCAGGAGACAGATGCTTCTCCAGAACCAAGAGAAGAATCACAAATCACAAAGAATAAACAAGATGGAGACTCCACTGGCTTCTATTCCAGTTGCACAGACACAGCCGTGTCAAGTGGAAGAAATGTGATGAACATCTGTCGATCTTCTAAATCAAAGTCAAGTCAAGAGTCTATGAAGAAGAGCTGGAACAACCCAAACCGGAGAGTTCCCAAAACGTCCCACAGCTCCACCACAGACCATGTGAGTTTATCTTTGAAAAGCTTCCACCAATCAGCAGCTGAAGCATGTCAGCCGTCAGGCAGCGACCACCCGGAGGCCAGCACCCGACACACATCTACTGTCACCAAGCCGTGGGAGAGTCTTCCTTCTTCAGAACATCAGACCAACCAACTGACCTCAGAGCGAACAACGACTTCTGAATGTTCCAAAGTCTCAAACTCAGGTCCAGAAACGACCAGAACCAACACGTCTTTGTCCATCGACCCGTCAGGGACTCCGGCCTCAGATCTGAAAGAGTCTTCTCCTGCACACAGCACCATGACACCACCCGGAGGACCTTCAAATCCAAGGTTATACAAAACTGACTCCACTTCAACTGCTGAACCCTCCGAGGACCTTGTGGAAGTACTGATTGAAACCAAAACTCAACTGGGGAGTTTTGAAACCAAGGTTCACAAAAACTTAAAAACGAGCCCAGCAAAAAGAGCAGCTGGAGACCACATGCCAATCAACCAAGATCCTGAACCTTCTGGGTTCTGCAGTGTTCATCAACAGAGAACTTCTAGATCCAAGATCTCCTCAGAGTCCAGGACACCTTCAAACCCAATGCTGAGAGAAATGCCGAAAGGTAACACGTCAATTCTGAAAACACTGAAACTCTCTGATAAAGAGAACCGAGAGGATTCTGTGTCCTTCAGAGCATCAACCAGGTCTTCAGGAGATGAAACCTCAAAGATTTCTGGAGTCGAATCTGATGTAAGAACCTTTAGAGTCCCTCACTCCAAATCCAGGATTGGACAATCTCAAGCAGAACTTTGGTCTTTTGGCAACAACACGTCCACTGCAGCCGTGAGGACGAGGAAGAAGAGGGACAACGAGAGGAAGGACTCTGTCTCCACCGTCTCAGAGTCCACGTCCGTCCCTTCTTCATCAGCTCCAGACCACAAAGCTCAGAAGAGAAGTCTCATCCTACATAGCATGGACAGTGCAGATATAGTCCAGTCCTCTCCTCCTCCTCCTCCTGCTCCTCCTCCCTCCTCCACTCCTCTGCTCCTCCCCCTGTCCTCCACTCCTCTGCTCCTCCCCCTGTCCTCCAGTCCTCTTGTCCCCTCGGTTTCTGTCCTCTACACCACCACCCGAGCCGTCAGTGATCCCCTCGGCCCGGGGACATCTCTCCATGATGGAATCCACAGTCTCAGGTACTGAAGTTCTCTCTCACATCAGGAAGTTTGGACGATTCTGCTCAGATCAAGAGAAAGATCTCGTCTCATTTTGAGATATGGATTTGGTTCATTATGAAACAGTTGAGATAATTGAAGGAATTGTAGGTAGTTCTTATTGCCCTGTGTGTAGAACATCTGTTCACATCGGTCTGGTTTTAAAGTCTCATCTTCTTTATAAACCATCTGTGTCTCTTCCAGGTCTGTAGACAGAACGAAGCATCGTGCGGTCGTCTGTCGTCGCCGGGTTCGACCGTCTCTGTCGAGCCACGTTCCAGCGTCTCTCACATCCAAGGTCCTACAGGTCCTACAGGTTCTACAGGTTCTACAGGTTCTTTGTTCATGAGTCTGACAAGTAACTGTTTCCTGACTGAGTTACCGCTGCTTCCTCTCAGGAGTCCGGTCTCACTGGGACCAGCGAGCGCTCCTTCCTATCGGATCATGGTCACGGTGATGGAGTCGTCGTGGTCAGAAAGAAGTCAGACGTCCACTTTCCAGATTTGAGCAACTCGAGAGGACGAGATGGTTCGTACACAAACACCTTGACAGGAAACATGACACTCATGGAGGAAGGAGGAGTCACAGTCGGTTCTTTCATTAATCATCTTCTTCACGACGTCTGAGCCCCTGAATCTCCATGACAACGAGTGTTGTTCACTTACAAGTTTTATTTATTCATTGAGTGACATTTGAAATATTACAATCTGATCTGACCAAAATAGTTTAGCTCAACATCTGATTATTTTTAATTTATCATGATCAATCTATTAACTGTTCAATAAATTACTCCGATGATTTTCCAGGCAAACACAACAACAGCGTTACCATGGAGACAAGGAGAGACATCGTGTCCCATCGACAGGACAGACACCCGACATCACGTCCGTCCTGAAACACGTCCCTCCAGTTTATTAATGAAACACGACAACAGAAACATTGTATAGTTTTTTAATGGAAATTCATATTTTTTTTTGTTGATTAAACATTTTTAAAACAGGTAATTAATGTGTAAATAGTTTTTTTAATGACGACTGGTTGTGTTAATAATATTGTGTTCTTCTTGAGTTAATATTGTATTAATATTAACTCAAGAAGAACTAAAACAAAACTGTATAAACTTTTCCATGAATCTTAGTTTCATTTAGAAACAGAAACATTTCACGACTCGTCGCTGGAGTCTGAAGAAGAAGAAGAGGAAGAAGAGGAAGAGCTGTCCACCCTCCTCTTCATCGGCTGAGACACAGAGCGGTGGAACCCTGGGGGGGCGTGTCCTCTGCTATTGGTCAGGAGGTGGTACAGGAGGCGGGCTGCAGGGCTGGGCTGGCTGCTCCTGATTGGTCCTCCTGGAACTGGGGGTCTCCTGATTGGTCCTCCTGGAACTGGGGGTCTCCTGATTGGTCCTCCTGGAACTGGGGGTCTCCTGATTGGTCCTCCTGGAACTGGGGGTCTCCTGATTGGTGGCGGTTTCTTTGGGGGAAACCGGGCAACAGGCTTCTTAGTTTCAACAACTTTCTGCTGTAAAATCTGTAGAAAGTTTAATTTGTGTAGTAAATGATTTATGAATGAACACAATGTGTAGAACATCTGGACGCTGCTGTTGATCAGTAACAGTTACACACTGTTGTTATAAAACACAATTTAATTAAAGTCATCGCTACACACAATCTCTATGTTTATTCAACATGTTGATCATTGAGGTGAAGGTGTTCTGGTGCTTTCTACCTTCCTGGTGACGGGTGGGGGTGTGGTCGCTGTGGTGGTGGGGGGGGCGGGGGGGCCCCTGCAGGTGTCGTCCACGGCAAAACCATCAAGCTCTGGAATCACGAAAGCAGAGAGAACCGGCAGGAGGCGAGCTGCTGGGCGGAGCTTCAGTCAGTTCAATCAATCAACAAATAACACGAGCAAAATGTTTAATAAAATGATTTTTAAAGCTTGTTGTTTCAGTTTTTAACTCTCACACATTCGTCATTTAACTTTATTTATCTGAAACTAGTGCTGTCAGTTTAACGCGTTATTAACGGCGTTAACGCAAACCCATTTTAACGCCGTCAATTTTTTTAACGCGAGTTAAAGCAGAGCTGCAGCTTCAGTACCTGTGTTCGCCTCCAGTCTGACCTGCTCTCGCTTTTTGTTTTAATATTTCGTCAACTAAAATATATATTTTAAAGCTATTGTAGCGTCCCACAGGACACGGAACTTCTTCGTGGTTTAGTAACTTGTATTTTCCTCTACACGAACATGTGCACTTCTCTCTCTTACTCCGTCACTCGCACACATCAACAACACTTCACCTCCTCATTGACCCCCCCCCGATCCTCAAACAACCCCATCCCATTGGTCCAAACAGTCACATGTCCCACCCCGACCCCTTCACTGACCCTCAGACATCAGAACGCTCCTTCAACAGTGTTTTACTGAACGTCAAAACCAAACATAAACATAAACCCAGTCCGTTACACTATTAGGCTGCAGCTATATGGTTATATTTATTTCAAAGTAGGCCGACACTTGCCTGTGTATTTTGTTTGTTTGTTATTTTGTTGCTTGTCTGTTTGAGTAGCTAGCTGAAAGCAAAGAAGTAGTACGCTTACCTGTTATTGGTAACCTAACTGTTACGGTTCATTGTTTCTGAAATAAGACGCCTGACTGCTATGTTCACAGCAAACTTGAATTCTTTTAATATTAAGCCATGGTTTAACTGCACTATAGGCTGAGTCCTTGTTTACCTGAAATGTGCACTTTATAATTTTATTTTGTACCGCCCTGTTTGGCAATGTTGTTTTTCAATAAAATAAAACATTTGCATAAAGCAAGCCAGTCCACTTTTCCATGTTGATTAGAGCATTAAAACAAAAGTAAAATTATGGAAAAAAAAATAAATGAAGGGACATTTAGAATAGATAAAAATTTGTGATTAATTGCGATTAATCGCGAGTTAACTATGACATAAATGCGATTAATCGCAATTAAATATTTTAATCGTTTGACAGCTCTATCTGAAACTGTTCATGTGAGGAACTGGATCCTGAGAAATCAGAAAATGAAAGATGTGTTTATTGATCATGAAATTGACTTAAAAACGTTAATATAATCCTAAAAACCACAGTTTCTTTTTAAGTTTAATGTTTTTCTCTAACTGAGAACGTTTCTGTCTGAGACGAGTTTCTCTTCTGTCTCCGAGTGAAGCTCTGAACTCACCGTGAGCCGAGAGGAGGAAGAGGAGCAGAGAGGTGGACGAGCTGAGGGACATGACCTCAGAGGAAGAAGACAGGAACCAGTGTGAGGAGGGAGAGACGCTGGAGGGAGGAAGAGGAGGAGGAGGAGGAAGAGGAGGATGAACACGTCTAGACTGAAGTTTACTCACATGTTTGTGGTTCAGTTTCAACACACGTGTGTTAATCCTCTTCACTCTGTCACAACTCATCATGTTTCTCTACTTTTCATTTTCCTCTCAACTTTATTTAAACTGTTTTTCACAACAAACTAAACTCTGAAGGTTTCTCTTGTTTTAATTTGTCTGTTTCTTTCTGTCGTTGTGGATCAGTTGCTGTTTGGTTCAGTTTGGATCGGAGGAGTTCAACCTGCTGCTCTGTGTTGCTCAAGGGCGCGCCCCCCCCAACACACACACACACACACACACACACACACACACACACAGACACACACACACACACACACACGTCACTGAATTACATTCCTGGAGATTTACTCGAGCCTTTGTCTAAACTGATCCTAACCTGTCTAATCTGTGGGTGTTTACAGTGTAGTTTTAATAGTAGTATTCATACTATAAAATTGTAAAATACAGATTCAACACAGATTCAAATATTTTATTATAAAAAAATCATTAATGAAATCATCTTAGTCCCAATAATGACTTAAAATCAATCAATCAATAAAAAGTGCTGCATGTTAATACGGAGTGAATAACAATAAAGAATGAACGGTGCTGTTGTATAAATACATTTCATTATTATTATTAATCTATATACAAGAAACAATCATTTTACAAACAACTGAACAGTTCATGTGAAAATTCTTGTTATTTTCTCGACTGAATCAAAACCGAGACGTGATAATAAGGCTGTGATTATATCGCCATGGTGACGGTGATGATGATGAAGGTCTAGGAGAACTTCTTGATGAAGAGGAGCTTCAGGTACGTGATGGTGAGGAAGGTCTAGGAGAACTCCTTGATGAAGAGGAGCTTCAGGTACGTGATGATGATGAAGGTCTAGGAGAACTTCTTGATGAGGAGGAGCTTCAGGTACGTGATGATGATGAAGGTCTAGGAGAACTTCTTGATGAAGAAGAGCTTCAGGTACGTGATGATGATGAAGGTCTAGGAGAACTTCTTGATGAAGAGGAGCTTCAGGTACGTGATGGTGATGAAGGTCTAGGAGAACTTCTTGATGAAGAGGAGCTTCAGGTACGTGATGGTGAGGAAGGTCTAGGAGAACTTCTTGATGAAGAGGAGCTTCAGGTACGTGATGGTGAGGAAGGTCTAGGAGAACTTCTTGATGAAGAAGAGCTTCAGGTACGTGATGATGAGGAAGGTCTAGGAGAACTTCTTGATGAAGAGGAGCTTCAGGTACGTGATGATGAGGAAGGTCTAGGAGAACTTCTTGATGAAGAGGAGCTTCAGGTACCTGATGATGATGAAGGTCTAGGAGAACTTCTTGATGAAGAAGAGCTTCAGGTACGTGATGATGATGAAGGTCTAGGAGAACTTCTTGATGAAGAGGAGCTTCAGGTACGTGATGATGATGAAGGTCTAGGAGAACTTCTTGATGAAGAAGAGCTTCAGGTACGTGATGGTGAGGAAGGAGATGGTCATGACGCCCAGTGCCAGATGGTTCTGCCACAAACCCCACGTGGAGAAATCCACTCCCTGCTGCTCCAGGAACTGCTCGCCCGTGCACCTGCAGACACACAACGCTGCATCAGACACTGTGTGTGTGTGTGGTTGTGTGTGTGTGTGTGGTTGTGTGTGTGTGTGTGTGTGTGTGTGTGTGTGTGTGTTACGTACGCGAGTCCAGGTGGGATGAGAGACTCGTTGCGTCCGTGACAGAAGTACAGTCCAGTGAACTCGTTCGCCTGCAGAGCCTGGAACAAGTAACTTGTTACTTTACTCACGTCAGTTACATTACATATCTATGCAGAACGTCCTCTTGAGTTTGAAATGTTCTGATGTGACGAAGGAACGTGAACTTACACTCAGACCATATCTGGGAATACTGAGGTACTTTAACCAGGCGAGCCAACTGGAGATGGAGGGAAGGTTCACCAGGAGACCAGCAAAGATCTGAGAGAGAGAGAGAGAGAGAGAGAGAGAGAGAGGGAGAGAGAGAGAGAGAGAGAGAGAGAGAGAGAGAGAGAG
>NC_083657.1:462500-485000 GCF_963576545.1 Limanda limanda | reverse complement strand
GCTCCAAACAGCACGATGATGCTGTGGCTCAGATCTGGAAACAGGAGCGAGCCATCATTCTGTTCTGCTCCTGTAGTCGTACGAACTTTCTCTGGACTCTGAAGAACCGCGAGGCTAGCTTAGCATGCTAACACCATGCTAACACCATGCTAACACCATGCTAACACCTCCAGTGCTGAAGAGAAGCTGAGAATTTAACAAGGTTCCTTTTCTCACTGAGTCAGTTTCAAAGGTCCAGTTCAGCTTCCTGCTGCTGTTTGTTGCTTCAAGCCCAGAGTCATTGTTGTGTAGTGTGTGTGTGTGTGTGTGTGTGTGTGTGTGTGTGTGTGTGCTCCTGGGGACACGTAGACAAACAAGCTACACAATGAAGACGCTGTGGCCTCACTTCTTCAAACGTTGTGTCACCTGGAGGCTGAGAAGGTTTTGATGTCTTTGTGTTGAGGAGGAGGCGTGACCTTCAAACGACCTTTAAATAATGTCTGTTTGTGTTGTTGAAGTAAATCTGAGCTCATTTCTTACATTGAAATAAACAAAACAGTGAGCGTCCACTTCCAGAGCGTCTCGGG
This sequence comes from Limanda limanda, assembly GCF_963576545.1. Lineage (NCBI taxonomy): Eukaryota > Metazoa > Chordata > Actinopteri > Pleuronectiformes > Pleuronectidae > Limanda > Limanda limanda. The sequence continues at coordinate 484,434 of NC_083657.1, read as the reverse complement.
TTCAGGGAACGAGTTCGAAACGTGTTTGAATCTTACAGAGAATATTATATAAAGAGTTTTCATCCTGAAGCAGCAGCGAGATGAGTCGTGAGCTGAGAGATCAAAGAGAGCAAGAAACTGTAATGACTTCTTGAATTTAAGCTTTAATTTGTTGTTGTTTATGTGTGTGTGTGTGTGTGTGTGTGTGTGTGTGTGTGTGTGTGTGTGTGTGTGTATAAAGTGTTTCATATTGTGTATATAACTGGAGAGGAATCTGTGAACAGCTGCTTTGCTGCGATGTCAGATGTCTTTACGGTTTTATATGGAAGGATAATAAAATGGCTCTTTTAGCTCTGGTTTACCGATATTCATACTTTAAACTAAATATTCCTCAGTAACATGATGCAGGTTTGATACGGTCTCACTCACTTCAGGTCGATGAGGATCTCTTTATCCGGGACTTTCTTCCTGCAGAAGCATCCTCCCTGCGACACCTTGTAGTGGATCTGGTGGAAGCTGACGGTGGCTCCGTGCTGTTTGGAGGCTCCGTTGGACCTGGTCTCCATCTGGATGTGGGACATGGTCCACCTCCGTCCACCCGAAGACCACTCACTGCAGAGACACTTCACATTGGATTCATTCTCAATACATTTTATGTTGAATTCTCAAAATAAACTGAAAAGAAGCAGATTTTGTTCTTTTTTTTTTAAGGAATTCACTTTAAATCCGAGTGAATCTGAACTAAACAACAAAACACTACAACTACACACAGTCGATTAACATCTGACGAGCTCGTGTTTCAATTCAAACTGTTAAAGTACAAATATTTCAACATAAATAGTGATTATATAAAAGTATATAAACGCCTGTGACCTTCTGTATAATGTGTCTCATCAAGTTAAATCTTCAAGAAGCAGCTTCAACTTAAACTTCAGTCAAATTAATTCTCTGATCTCAAAAATGAATCAAACCTGAAAAGTTCAGGATCAGAAAGTTGCGGACGAAGCTGGTGCAGAAGCTCCTGAAGGTCCAGCAGCTGACGGGCGAGTGTGACTCAGCAGTTTGCTCAGAGGGAGGTTTAGGTTCAGTTTATGACCGAAGTCATGATAAGAGAAGTGGGGGGGAGGGCACACACACACACACACACACACACACACACACACACACACATCCATACAGACACACACTGCAGCTCCTCAGTGTAAAGTCCTGCTTCCAGATTATTATCAGCAACATTTAAAAAGTAAAATCTCTGTGATGTAACGTTGACGATCTGATGAACTCAGTTTCACAATCTTTACAAGTTAAATCTCATAAACCAGTTTCCGTTATAAAGTTATGAAATGTTTTTCAGTGAAATACAATATTTGAAAATGGGTTCGGTGTTTTAATGGAGATGTGAATTGTTCACTTTATTTCCTCTGTTGCACTAAATAAAGATTGAATCTGTTTCAAAAGAATAATAATGTGAGTGAGTGTAAAGAATCAGCTCCAGAGGGAAATGTTTCAGAAAACATTTCATCATGTTGATGAAGATGATTCTGTTAAATATGTTAAATATCATCCGTGAAATAATCAGTGAGAACAAATGTCTGATAAATCCAGAGGAATAAAAACTTATGAAGTCAGAAATGTTTTTAGTAACTGTACAAACTAAGATGCTTCTCTCTCAGTTCACTGTGGCAAAGTGAATATTGATCAGAAATAAAACATGTGAAGATCTAAAGGCTCAATAATTCATGTTCAAATGAAGGCGGAGTCAGGAGCCGTGACTTCCACACGTGTTGAAAGTTTACAACATGTATGTTTACGATGCTTTTTACAGGCTCAGAGTTACGTCACTGAGTCAGGACCACGCCCCCCACAGCACGAGGAGGAGACGCCTGTGGAAAGCAACCAACGACTGTTTGATATCAGTAACTTCATCGCCCCCTGCTGGTGACTTTTAGTAACAGCAATCATGAAAAAATCTGCTTGTGTTTGATCTTTTATATTTTTGGTTTAGTGACATTTTTCGACAATTCATCGTTTATGTGATTTAACATTTTTCATTTTCTCAGGGAGACGATTGATTCAGCGTCTGAATAACAAACACACACGTGGCCCAGTTTGTTCAACCTTCAAGTACACACACACACACACACACACACACACACACACACACACACACACACACACACACAGTAACCTGACCTGTTGTTGTCCACACTTTGTGAGTAAAACCTGGATCACGCACCGTCGGTCACAAGGTTTTCTGTATCAAGTTGTGAACGTGTCGTGTGTGTTTGTGTGTGTGTGTGTTGTGTTGTCGTACCTCCAGCACCACCTTGTGGTCACATGAGGGAATTCCACAAATCTCATTCCTTTCTATATTTACATCCTGACATCAGCTGTCAATCAAGCAGGAGTAACATCCTACATTTTCACTGCTAATAAAGTAAATTAAAAAATAACAAAAATAACAATTACAGGTTTTAAAAGTTTTTACTTTAACAATTTTAAAATCATTGTAACAGTTCACAAACCTATAACAAGTACAATTGTCATGATGTCTGTGTGATGAACCTGTTCCGATCACTACAACACCGTGGATGCGTGTGTGTGTGTGTGTGTGTGTGTGTGTGTGTGTGTGTGTATGTGTGTGTTTGTGTATGTGTGTTAGTGTGTATGTGTGCGTGTGTGTGTGTGTGCGTGTGTGTGTGTGAATAAAACATGGCTGAGAGACTGTTGTTAACATGAGTGTGACTTTAATGTAACTGAATAATTCAGAGAGGAAATCTGCATCAACACACAACTCCACTAGAGGAAGAGGAGAAGAGGTGATGAAGAAGAGTCACAGATGGAGAGAGAGCTTGAGATGAGGAAGGTGGAGAGAGAGAGGCGAAGGGGAGGGAGATAAACTGAAAGTTCATATGTGTGATGGTGTAAGTGGGACACGCGTGTTCCCACTGGAGCCTCGTGATGATCCACAGAGAAATACATGTCACATCAAATTAATATCATGAAGTCAAATGTAAAAGTCAAAGAGTCACATTAGAAAAGCGTAGGAATGAAGAAATGAAAGGAAAGGAAAGGAAAGGAAAGGAAAGGAAAGGAAAGGAAAGGAAAGGAAAGGAAAGGAAAGGAAAGGAAAGGAAAGGAAAGGAAAGGAAAGGAAAGGAAAGGAAAGGAAAGGAAAGGAAAGGAAAGGAAATGAAAGGAGAGGAAAGGAAAGGAAAGGAAAGGAAAGGGTTCCGTGCGCTCTGAGATATTTGCACTGGTGGATTTCTTTGTGCTGCATTTTGTAAAAAGGGAAGTAGATGAAATATTTAGCAGCAGAAAGAAGCCGAGAGCTTCTGTCCTCTCAGCTCAACATCTCCACCCGAGACCTGAGGACCAATCAGAGCGAAGTCAGAGGAAAGTCGTTCTGTCCTCAGGGATCGACTCCTTTAACGGCTCATTGAAGACAAACATACGTATCTAACATCTACTTGGTTTAGTTTGGTCCGTGTCCCATCTGTTAACATGGAGGAGGGGGGAGGGGTTTATGACCTGTACATTGCTTTTCAGTGAGAGAATCTGGTGGAAACATCACAGACAAAACAGAATCTTAGGAACATGTACGACGACTCATTGTTTGAATATGGACTGGGTCGGTTAGCGATAGCAGCTAAGCTAGGTGCAGTGGCTCGAGGAGCTCATGCTCGGACGGGGGGGGGGTTCGGCCCTCGAGGTCCACACGTCCCTCGGAGGACAAGGTCCCGGAGTCAGGACTCAGTTTATCCACAGGTCAAGGAAATGCTTGAGCTTCAGATTAACACACAAACAAAAGAGTAAAATATAAAATCATAACTCATAACATGTGTTTGAGTCAGTAAAGTGGAACATGCAGAACAAACTGACAGAGGACACCTGGGACACATGGGACACATGAGACACCTGGGACACATGGGAAACATGGGACACCTGGGACACCTGGGACACCTGGGACACATGGGACACCTGGGACACCTGGGACACCTGGGACACATGAGACACCTGGGACACCTGGGACACCTGGGACACATGGGACACCTGGGACACCTGGGACACATGGGACACATGAGACACCTGGGACACATGGGACACATGGGACACCTGGGACACCTGGGACACATGGGACACATGAGACACCTGGGACACATGGGACACATGGGACACCTGGGACACCTGGGACACCTGGGACACATGAGACACCTGGGACACCTGGGACACATGAGACACCTGGGACACCTGGGACACCTGGGACACATGAGACACCTGGGACACCTGGGACACCTGGGACACCTGGGACACCTGGGACACCTGGGACACATGAGACACCTGGGACACCTGGGACACCTGGGACACCTGGGACACATGAGACACCTGGGACACCTGGGACACCTGGGACACCTGGGACACATGGGACACATGAGACACCTGGGACACATGAGACACATGAGACACATGAGACACCTGGGACACATGAGACACATGAGACACCTGGGACACCTGGGACACATGAGACACCTGGGACACCTGGGACACCTGGGACACATGGGACACATGAGACACCTGAGACACCTGGGACACCTGGGACACCTGGGTCCATGTCTCCTTCACCAACGTGTGTATTTAATTGAGTCTGAACTCTCTGGACTCAGTCGGCCTCGGCAGGTTTCCTCCCACAACATCCCAGAATCCCTCCTCCCTTCCTCCTCCTGTTCTTCTCCTTCTTCTTCTCTCCTCTCAGGCTGCTGTCGGAGCAGATGGACTTCCTCAGAGAGCTGAGATGTTTCTCCTGCTCCCGGATCTTGGACTCCAGGTGCAGCTGGATGGCGGTTCCCAGGGACTCCAGGTCCACCGCGGCTCCGTACACCTCCCAGGTCCTCCCCTGCTCGTCCCACACCACCTTCTGGGGCTGCACCGTCTCCTCTCTGTCCTCTTCATCCCTGTCCTCCTCCTCCTCTCCATCCCTGTCCTCATCCCCCTCTTCATCCCTGTCCTCCTCCTCCTCTTCCTCCTGCTCTCTTGCTCCTCTGTCGTCCAGCTTCTCCTCCTCTTCCTCCGATGATCTCTGAGCACTAGCATCCCGGTCTTGGTTCTTCTGGACGCTGCAGGGCCGTGGACAGGCCGGGGGGGAACTGGCCGGGGGGGAACCAGCCGGGGGGGTCGCAGCAGGAGAGAGCCCTGATTGGCTGAGCAGCTCCAGGTGGATCTTGCAGACGTGCAGGAGGGGGGGTGGAGCGGAGGAGAAGCAGCAGGACGACTCTGAGGGACAGCCGGGGGAGCCAATCAGGGACGAGGCCGCCTCCCCCCTGTGGAGGGTTGGGCTTGTGGAAGCCGAGCGTTTGACGACCTCCACCTGTACGCCCACGTCCCTCTGCCCCCCCGCCTGCAGGGGGCGCTCCTCCCCGGGGTCGGTCATGGTCGACGCCTCCCTGACCCTCCAGGAGCTTCTGGGAGGAGGAGGAGGAGGAGGAGGAGGAGGAGGAGGAGGAGGAGGAGGAGGAGGATGGATGTGTGAGGAAGAACCTCCCAGATGATCTTTCCGGCTCCCCCTCTCCTGCTTCGTCTCCGCCCCCCTCCTCCCCTCTGCTGCTGTTGCCCTTGACGACGGGATGTTGCTGCCGGCGGTGGTGGCATTTGCGTCTCCCTGGCGACGGGCTCTACTCGGTGGGGGGGCCAACACGCTCCTGGGATCTGATGGCGCCGGCGCTGCCCTTCGAACAGCCCCCCCCAGGCCCCCCACAGCTGTCACCTTGCTCTCCAGCGGTTCCACAGGCTCCTCCTCTGGACCGGGGGAGGTTCTGAGGTTCTCGTCTCTGGATCCAGACAGAACCAATCGAGAGGGAGATGGGGATACGGATCTGGAAAGCTCCATCTTTGAGCCGGAGCTCCTCAGACCAGGTTTAGAACTGGAAACAGGATCAACTCTAGAGAAACGGACTCTGGAGTCTGAAGGAGGCGGAGCTTCAGGAGACGAGTCGTCCTTTGACCTTTTGATCGATTTGGAACCAACAAGTCCTTTAGATCCAGAACTGGATTTGATTTCAGAAGCAGTTTTGGAATCCAGGCTGTCTCTGGAGCCCGTCCTGGACTTGGAGTTCAGACTGGTTTTAGAAACTGATCCAGTTCTAGAGTATAAACTGTCCCTCGATCCCAAACTGATTTTTGAAGCAGAACCAATTTTAGAATCCAAACTATCTCTGGATCCCATTGTGGATTTAGCACTGGTGCTAGCTTTAGAATCCAGACTTCCCGAGGTCACCGTCACGGATTTACAATTTGAACTGGATTTGAAACTAGATTTGAAACTAGTTTTGGTCCCAGACCCAGAACTTGAGTCTTCAATGTCCAGTTTCTCCTTGGACCGTGATGTGTTGCTGGTTCTGGTCCCGGTGGCTTTTCCCTGCTTGGCTGGTTTGGGACTAACAGAACTTATTTGAAGGATCTTGCTGCTTGTTGACTCGATCCTTTCATCCTGAGAAGAGGAAGCTCCAGAGGCGCTGCCGGCTGGTTGACCCGACGTGGTTCTGCTCGTCGTGCTTTGTGGATCTGGGTTTCGGGTTTTGGTTGTTACTGTTCGACCGGCCGGTCCTGGACTGATACCACATGGATCCTCTTCCTCATTGTGGACCTTCAGGCTCACGGGGGGGTGAAGCAGGTTCAGTGACTCTGTGCTGATTCCTTTTCTAACATCTTCTCCACGGTTCCTTTGCATTTTTAGACTCACAGTGATTTTGTTTGTAGTCTTTGTTGCGGTTCCCGGTGTCAGTTCTCTTTGTGGCATCGAGCTTGAGACGCTTGTGGGTTCTAGACTCTGTGTTTGGACTCCTTCAGTCCTTCTGGGGCTAGAAGCCACCAGGGGATCCACCCGGTCTGGTTTCTGACCCGGGGCCTTGGGGCTGGATGTGGGGTCATGTTTTGGGTTTGATGATAATCCAGGTTTAGCTCCATCTTTATTCTCTCCAGGCGGCCCTGAGGTCTCCAGGGCCGGCCGGGGGCTGCTGGCTGAAGTCCGGTTGAGGTTGAGAGTGAAGTTAGGTTCCGTCCCCCAGTTGGCGTTGGGATCTGTGTTGTCAAGGACATCTTCAAAGCCCGCCTCCTCTGGAATCGGGCATTCCGATTGGACAAAATCCTTCTGAGATTTAGGAACATTTGTTGACGTTTGCATTCCGGTGATGATGATGTTTGTGGAATTTAGTTTGAAGAATCCTCAAAGTTCAACCTGATCAGATGGAGAAACAAACAGTGAACAGCGTGATGCAGCAGGAGCACGAGACGTGCGTCCATCACCACGACAACAGAGCGACTGATAGACCAGGTTTGGTTGAAGACCCTAACCCTAACGTCTGAATGTGTGATGACGGGTTTAATACAAAAGATTAGAAGAGAATTTAAAATACTTCACGACAGAAAACAGCTCTGAATATATAATTGTACTTTATTACATTTCAACCAGTTTGCTCCTTTGTGTCGTCATGTGACCGTGAAGTGAAGTGTTTCCTTCTTTGAATGAAATGATGGAAGATTCCATGTTCCCTACAAACTTTATATTATAACAACATATATAAACATAATTTGAATTAATGCACAAATCAACTTGAAAGGTGAAATAAAGTGACGGCTGTTCGACACAAAAGGAATATAATGTGATTTCAAAATAGAAAACATTACATCTCTGAATTATCTGTATAATTATATCTCTTTTATTAATTCTACAGCTTTAAAAACCAGATGAGAGAACACGTGCAGTAATTGAATATAAGTCCCAGAGATGATCTGTGGTTTCTACTCACAGAACTCGGACGCCGGCGTCGGCTGAAATCTCGACATCTGACGGAAAGAAAAACCTTCAACTGCTTCAGCAGCAAAGGAACCGATGAATAAATAAAAGAAGAAGGGAGACGAAGGAGGGACTGAGCTGCTCTTCATCACCATCATCATCATCATCACAATGCTTTCTCTCCTCCTCCTCTTCTCTTCTCTTTGCTGCTTTATTCTTATTCTCTTTTTCTTCTCACTCTTTTAATATTTCTACTTTTATTGTTTATAGTATTTCTTTTTTGATTCTTACTGTGTCGATTGTAAACAAGGATAAAAAAAGCCTCATCTTATCTCCAACACGTCAGGAGCTGAAGCTCGAAGAGATCCATCCGTCTACTCGTCTGCTCCTCCCACTTCAGCAGTCGCAGCCAATCGGATGCTGCAGCAGTGACGCTACCTGACAACAACAGATGACTTGGTGTTGTGTTATTGTGTGTTTGTTCTCACACCAGCAGTCACACACCTCCTCTGTTCTCTGCTGGACGGACCTGGGACTCAGTGCAGAGGAAGAGGAGTATTAATCATCTTCATCACTTTTAACAGAAACACACATACAGACACACAAAACTCCTTGAGACACACAAACACACGTCGGACTGAAGACCAGCAGCTGCCACCCGGACATGTCGGAGGAGAACTCGGATCCCGAGCAGTGAGTCGACTCTCACAACCGATCACACAACCATCCACAAAGATTCATCGTTCTCAACCGGATTCATTCAAATTCAAAAGCTGGAAACAAGATTTTAATTCTGAATGTTGATGTAAAACTCACATTTACTGTGAATCTTTTCTAGGATGAGTTATCAGGAACATTAATAAGCATTTAAACTGGATTTAACTTGAACTGTTTGGTTCCTAGAAGGAAATTTAACAAATTCCAAACCTCGTAAATGCAGTTTGCAACAGCTGCCAAACTTTAGAACCATTTTTAAAATACTATTGAACAAATTAGATAATTCTTCATTAGAAGATGCTTAAATTATAAAACATCATTTGCAAACAACTTGATAACTAGCTAGCCCAGCGGACGCTAGCTGTTCGGGCAGCTGCGTAATGTTGTCGTTATGAAAGATTAACGATATTTGTGTCTTATCTTCTATTGTATTTCTTTTATCGCGACTTTGCCAATTCACGAGTCGCTGATGGTTTTTCAAGAAGCTTTACCAATAACAAATATTTGCAAAATGTATAAAGTACAACCATGTATTCTTGCTAAGACTCTCGAGCTTGAGTGGGTAGTATACGGTGTGTGTGTGTGTGTGTGTGTGTGTGTGTGTGTGTGTGTGTGTGTGTGTGTGTGTGTGTGTGTGTGTGTGTGTGTGTGTGTGTGTGTGTGTGTGTGTGTGTGTCTTCATGTCGACCAGTGAGCTCGGCGGTCAGCTGGACTACTCGCCGGTGTCGTGGCGTGAGTATTTTGATCAGATGGAGGACGTGAGCGTGGGGCCGGCCGACAGCAGAGACGTCTTCAGGATTTACAAAGCGGGAGGCGACGGCCCCCTGCTGGTCCTGCTGCACGGAGGAGGTCACTCCGCCCTGTCCTGGGCCGTGTTCACCGTGAGCATCTAACCCTGACCCTGACCCTGACCCTGACCCCGACCCTGACCCGAACCCGAAGCCTGACCCTGACCCTGACCCTGACCCTGAACCTGAACCTGAACCTAACCCTGACCCCAACCCTAACCCTAACCCCAACCCCAACCCTGACCCAAACCCAAACCCGAACCCGAACCCGAACCCTGACCCTGACCCTGACCCTGACCCTGACCCTGACCCAAACCCGGACCCTGACCCGAACCCTGACCCAAACCCAAACCCAAACCCCAACCCTAACCCGAACCCTGACCCTAACCCTAACCCTGACCCTAACCCTAACCCTGACCCTAACCCTGACCCTGACCCTAACCCTGGTGTGCTTGTGTGTTGCAGACGGCCATCGCCAGCAGAGTGACCTGCAGGGTTCTGGCCATGGACCTCAGAGGTCACGGTGAGGAAACACAAAGAAGTTCTGTTCTAATGTTTGACTGAAGACTTCTTTAGGTTTCATTTCATTAACCAGTTCATGAATCTGACTGAATATAGATCCACTCGAGAATTATCTCACATGTTTCATTTGAACATCAAATGAATTTGTCCGTCTGGTTTCATTGGTCCAAGGTCGAGTTTCTCCTGTTTCTAACATCTCAGCTGTTTCCTGGTTGTTGACAAAGTTTCATACTGTGAGTGTTTGTTCAGGTGCGTCTCTGGTGAACCAATCAGACGACTTCACCACACAAACCATGTCCTGGTAAATATTCATCTTCCATCAATCTCAGCTTTACGACCATTCCTTGTGTTGTTGTTATCACTTTGTGCTCCGCCCCCTTAGCGATGTAGCCAACGTGATACGAGCCTGCTACAGCGAGACTCCTCCCCCTATCGTCCTGATTGGTCACGGCGTTGGGGGGGCGATTGCGGTGCACGCAGCCAGCAACATGCTGATACCATGCACTGTGGGTCTGGTGGCCATAGACGTCGTGGAAGGTAAAGAGACTTTTTATTTCTGTCATTTGGATATTTACATGTTAATAAGTGTAGTCACTGACTCTTGGGCTCCCCCTGCAGGCAGTGCCATGGAAGCACTCCACGGCATCCAGAAGTTCCTGAGAGAAAGACCCAAGACCTTCAAGTCCATGGAGCACGCTATCGAGTGGAGGTGAGAGGTCAAGTCCCGCTGGTCGGTTCAAGACTCCAGAAGATTCCAGAGAAAGAACTCAGAACGAGTTCTACAGACTTGATGTCAGATCTCATTGGAAATCACGTTTTACAACAATGGAATGAAAACATCTGTTTGTCTTTTGAAAATCTGTGTGACGGCCAAAGTTCTGCTGACTCTGCTTTCAGCGTGAAGAGCGGACAGATCCAGAACCTGGAGTCTGCCCGAGTCTCCATGGTTGGTCAGATCAAGAGGTAAAAGTAGAAATAAGCATTCTACCTGTTTCCTGTTTCCTGTTTCCTGTGTCTCTGCTGCTTGAATTCAAAGACTAACCCTCTTTGACTGAGAGACTTTAAACCCCTCCCCCTTTCCTCTGATGATCCCTCCTCACGCTCTCTGGTAGATGTGAGGCGGTGGCGGTGGCGGTGGCGGTGGTTGACCCCGTGGAGCCGGCCGGCCCGGTGACTGACGAGCTCGTCCAGCGCAACGAAGAGTTCTCCGATCAAAGCTTCGTGAATGACAAAGAACACACTGCTTCAGAGGGGGGCGTCGGGGGGGAGCAGGTCTGAACTGCACAGAAACACTGACCTCACCTGACCTCACCTGACCTCACCTGACCTCACCTGACCTCACCTGACACCAGCACATTCCTTCATTTCAGTTTCCTGTAGCTGAGACGGAAGCACGAGAACAAACAGACGTTTCTTCCTGGATTATTAAGAAGATCATTAACAGACTCTGCTGTTTATTTGCTTGTGCTCCTGACAGGGTGAGTACCGCTGGCGTATAGATCTGTCCAAGTCAGAGAAGTACTGGGACGGCTGGTTCAGAGGAACCTCCAACCTCTTCCTCACCTGCAACCTGCCCAAACTCCTGTTGCTGGCAGGTCGGACTTTTCAGACCTCTGTACTTTAGATTAATAATAATGAATAATAATGACTTGTGAGTAAAGGTGTCAAACTGCTTCTCTCACAGGAATCGACCGACTGGACAGAGATCTGACCATCGGCCAGATGCAGGGTGAGACCAACATTCTTACTTTCAGTAAAAAGTTTACAGACTTTACATTTGACCTGATTGGTTCAGTTCTTCAGATGCTGCAGAAAAAACCCAAAGTGGAGTTCTTAGTTCTTGAGACTCAAAGGTTCTGGACCTGGGTTCTTGGGTCATGGTCACTTTCTTAGACACCATGTTTATCATCGTGTACCTTTTACATGATTCTGAGGACGTCTCTACAAAGACCAGGCAGCCAGAGGGGCTGATGGGAAATGTAGTGTTGGAGAAAGAAAGAGTAGAAAAAAACTGTGATGCTGATTTAAGCTGAAATTCTGTTCACACTCATTCTACAACGACACTGAAGGAAAAGGTGAAGGACACACACACTCACACACACACACAAACACTTACACATACACTCACACAGACACACACTTACACACACCTTGAGGCGGGGGTTCCTCTCCAGAGGCAGCTGCTCCTGTCAGTCAACACTCTGGAAGTGACAGCCCAGAGAGTGAGACAGACGCTCACCTGTCTCACTCTTTGTCTCCAGGTCAATTCATGATGCAGGTGCTGCCCCCCTGTGGCCACGCAGTGCAAGAAGACAAACCAGACAAAGTAAGAATCGATTTGTTTTTTCAATATTAAAATTTCAGCATCTGTCATCATTTAATAAAATAATTTAGATTTTTCTTACGGGTTAAAAACTTGGTCGTCTCATCACTAAAACACTTTTCATGAATTAATTCCTCTGAACAAAAAACAGCACTGAAATGATTTTTGTTATTCACAAATCCTGAGTTTGTTTGTGAAGCTTCCACATCCACAAAGCACATCTATCGTTACTATAGGAGTGATATTTATGAGTGTGTGTAAATTGGTGCAGATTGATTTCAGAGTTTCCTGTATTAACCTTGACTGTGTGGTCGTGTGAAGGTGGCGAACGCCGTGGCCGCTTTCCTGTTGAGACACAAGTTTGCTGAAGCCAGAAGAGAAACCAGGAGGTAAAACATCACTTCCTGTTCCAGCTGCATCATTTTGATTCTTCCTACAAATTACAGAATTTACAGCCTCAAAGTTTTGAACAAATCTTTGATCAGAAAACCTTTGTCTCCGCAGCTCGGACACGATGAGGTCTGAAGGTAAGACGGGATTTTAAAAATCCACTTAAAGGATCAAAAGTCCAACTCGAATCTTTTCAGATTTGGTTTTTGATGCTGAACACTTTCTAACACGTCAGGTTTTCTTTCAGATCAGAAATAAGAAACGATTCAGAGACGACTGAAGAGCAACATGAATTTCTTTATTCCGTCTTCAACTGGAATCAGTTTCTGCTAAAGTCTCAAACTGAATCTAATGTATGAATAGTTTTCAGTTAATAAGCTGTTCAGTTTCTGGTCATTCACTAGTCAAAGTCAATTCCACATATAAGTAATCATACAAATTATTTATGTCTTTGAATGTTGTTTTTCATTTGCTCAGTTGAAAAGTACAAGGTGCTGATTTAAAATGTAGTAGTTTGTAGTAGTTTCTAAGAATAACTTGAGGATTTACTGTTTTTATTTTCAATGATGAAACAAAACACCAGACTGGAATGAAAGAACAAAAACTTGCAATAAAACTTTATTTAAATTCTGTACTGAATCAGAACACGTGCATCAACTGAAACACAGAAACAACATGGCGTATTTACACGCGTGTACGTAGGTGTGTGTAGTTTTAGTTTGCGTGCACAGGACAATCGCACAAACAGACATTTTGAAAACAATGTATATCGTAGAAACACACACGTCACACCCTGTTGTCGAGTTAACCCAGGGGTTACCATGGCGACAGATGCCGCTGATCGCCTCTCAACCTTTCGCCGTCTCCCTGGAAGGATCCGAGCGTCGGATTTCCCTTTATTTAAACTAAAATATTAAAACTGATAATGCTTCTGTCGTCAGATGAAAAATATAGTGTGTGTGTGTGTGTGGGGGGGGGGTTATTACAAGTTACAAAAATACAACACAAGAAAAAAATAAACATCACGTGTGAAACCAAAGCAGCGAAGAGGAGAAGAATGAAAAGAGAAGGAAGGGAGGAGTAGAAGAGAGACAAGACTTTAGAAACCTTCCAGAGAAACAGGATTAAAGTGCATCAACTGAAGAGGCCGAGCAACCAATCAAAACACAGCATTCAGGGGAAGCAGCCAATCGGCAAGCAGAGATAAGGAGCAGGGAGGAGTCAGACGTCATGACTGACAGCGACGCGAGGTCCCGCCTTTAAAACACTTCGGCAGTTTCACATTGTTAAAAAATGTAACTAATAAAAAGTTGACTTTAGAAAATAAAACCGTTTATATCTGATTATAAGATCTGTATCTCACACTCACATTAACTATGAACTAATGTATTGCAATTAGGACAAATTATTACGAGATCTCTAGATCACAACTATCAGATCTGTTCTTATTACTGCAAATATTCCTGTGTTTGATTACAGATTTCTGTCGCATAATATAATAGTGTTCTTCAATGACACTCAATCGTTTACATCGTGTCATCGGGATAATTATGATTCTGAAATGAAAACTAACAGAAACCAGTCATCATTTTAATTACATGCTGTGTGCAGGATTCAGTGACATCTAGTGGTGGTGTTGCAGATTGCGACTAACCCAAATACTGCTCACACTTCACCTCCAAGCGTGAAGTAAAACCTCCGGTGGCGTGCGAGTAACATAGCGTGGTGTTCGGTTCGTTGATACTGGGTTACCATGGAAACAGAACGATGCTCCTGAATCCTTCACACTGACCCTGTGTAATTATTGTTCATCGTAATTTAATGTTAGATTGTTCTATATTTGACGTTTTTTATTTCAGACCGTCAACCATATGATGTGATATGATGATGTGATACGCGACTTTAAGGACTGATCTCAAAATATCAATGTCTTGTTATCAATATCTTCATTTGAAATATATATATTATTTCAAAAACATGTTTTATTAAAAAGAAGTCTGATTTTGTCGGAACACGGGAAGACGGTAATAAAGGAAACTAATGTTGAATAAAAATCTCAAATCCAAAACTGAGAACAAGCGAGAACCTGAGCGGAGGTGGACTTTGATTTCGAGCACAAACGGGACCAGGACGTCTCTGCAGCTTCAGTCGTTTCCAACAGATTTAAAGAAATCGACTTCAGCTCATTGTCACGTAAAGAAGTCGGAAAATGAAATAAAGTGAACAACATGATACTCGACTAAATTCATTGAAAATAACGTTTACAACACAAAAGGATTTTAATTCAAACAATTTACACTAAAACTCGGCCAAGAAAAACAAGTCCAGCATCTTCTTTGACAGGAAATGATCTAACGTTTCACCGCAGCTGGAACCAGCCGGAGTCCGTTCAACAAGTCGTGAAACCGAACAGGAAGCGTGAAGAAAAGAAGAAGAACCTCGAAAAGTCGGTTTGACGGTCGGAGAAGAATCGAACTCGGTGGTTGAACTGGAAACATCACGTGAAATATTTAGATTAGTTTAAGTGTCGGAACTAAAACTGAAGATTTAAACGATTAAACCAATTTGATTTTGTGTCAGATACATTAACACACAGTTAAATGGTAAAAGCAACGACTTGCTGTAAATCTTATTTTTGGTTTCTTTCTTTTGAAATTAATCTTTTTAATAACTTGGTTCATCCGTTGTAATTATTCTTATTTTTTCTGTCACGTTTTCTTTCATTTCAATTTGTGGAAACAACTTCAAAAAGGTCATTAAATCAGCTGTTGTCCAGTTTACCACCAGGATCCGTTTCCATCAGAGACGCTCAGATGCTAACGGACAAACTTAGAGATTCGTACGTTCCTTTGCATTGTGGGTAAATGTACAGCTACATAAATAAACACGGAAATGTGCCGATCGTTCTCAATCACATTGAGAGTCGTCAGGGAGCGAATCAGTCTTCATACAAAAATAAACGTCTGGTATCAAAATAGACGACAATCTTTATCTCTCTCAGTCTGGGAGTCTGGAGAACAACCGCAGCTCCACGCAGAACCCACAGCGCCCCCGTGTGGCAGAGTCAACTTGTGGAATATACATTTTATATTTACATGTTTGGCTTTGAGCCGACGAACCGTCGTTTCCGACGCGTTCTGCTGTCGACATCGAGTTTCTACTGGAACCAGGGAACGCTAATTCACAGCGTGTTCGGGTGAAGCCGGTGTAACCTCAGGCGACTTGACGGTGTAGCCTCAGGAGATTTGACGATGTAGCCTCAGGAGATTTGACGGTGTAGCCTCAGGAGACTTGACGGTGTAGCCTCAGGAGATTTGACGGTGTAGCCTCAGGAGACTTGACGGTGTAGCCTCAGGAGACTTGACGGTGTAGCCTCAGGAGATTTGACGGTGTAGCCTCAGGAGACTTGACGGTGTAGCCTCAGGAGATTTGACGGTGTAGCCTCAGTAGACTTGACGGTGTAGCCTCAGGAGACTTGACGGTGTAGCCTCAGGAGATTTGACGGTGTAACCTCAGGAGACTTGACGGTGTAGCCTCAGGAGACTTGACGGTGTAGCCTCAGGAGACTTGACGGTGTAGCCTCAGGAGACTTATAGGTGTAGCCTCAGGAGACTTGACGGTGTAGCCTCAGGAGACTTGACGGTGTAGCCTCAGGAGATTTGACGGTGTAGCCTCAGGAGACTTGACGGTGTAGCCTCAGGAGATTTGACGGTGTAGCCTCAGTAGACTTGACGGTGTAGCCTCAGGAGACTTGACGGTGTAGCCTCAGGGGAGTTGAATACCAGCGAACATGAAAACACGGGTTAGGTTCAGCGAGTGGATCCGCGAGCGACACGTTAACGATCCTCCTTGATTGTCGGGTTGAGGCTAGCTTGTTTGTGAGAAGGCAGCGTCCTGCCGCGGTGACGGACCCGTGTGTCCTCCGGACCCGTGCGGTCCAGAGGACACACGGGTCCAGAGGACGCACGGTGGACGGACACGGAGACAGGACCAAGCAACACTGTGGACGGGGATCGAACGCGACACTTCAGACGTTTATTCAAATACACAAACGATCAGTTATCGGACGATCGGTGGATTTCTGACACGTCGAAGCCGAATGATTAAATTTGAGCAGAAGTTTAAAGGTAATGAAAATACACTTATTCGTAGAAGACGCGCACAAAGTAACAAAATAACTTTTATCGTCGTTGAGGACGTAGACTTTGACAACAACGGTCATCAGACAAAACTAGACTCGTTAAAACGGTTAAATAAGGATTTTCTCATATTTGACCCGATACGAAGTCTCAGCCGGATGTTCGGTGGAGACGAAGCTACGATCAACACGTTCTTAACGCGTGAGTGGAAACGCCCGAGGATGGAAGTGTGTCGCCCGGGTTACGGACGGTCCTGGATCAGATCAACAAAGAGGATCGATGTCACATGACACGTCTAAGACCTTTCACTTCCAGAACAAAGTGTTTCATGCGTCTCGTTGCTTCTTCTACAAACTGCCTGAAGGTGAAGTTGTGTTTGTCTGAGACTCAGGAACCGAGAGACCACAGATCCACGGACTGGGTTCTGTCCCAGTCTGACCAGGTCCACATGGAGTTCCACCAGCGCTAGGTCCGACTCTCCAAGAGTCCAGGGGGAGACGAAGAAAACAAATCAAACCAAGTCCAGGTTCTGAACCCAGGTTTTAGTGAGGAGCGAGTCCAACAAGGATCCCAACAAGTTTAGTTCAACAACGTTTTGTCCAGAGCAACCGTGGTTCTGCTTCCTGGTTAAGCTTCCAAACCAGAACCAGGTCCTGGACCAGAACCAGATCCTGGACCGGGGTCAGGTCCCGTCCGGTCGACTGAGGTCCACAGTCGGAACCTGATCGGAGGTTTTATCAGGTTCTGGTTTGGTTCTGTCGAGCTCAGGATTTGTTCCCCGGCTGCTCCAGAGACCCCTCCTCATCCGATAGACCCGTTTCCACGGCGATGACCAGTGACGCCACTGAGGCGCTGCTCGCCATTGGCTGATGCTCACCTGTAAGAAGAGGGGGGGGGGTAACAACACGTCTTAGTTTGAAAACTGTGAGTGTGGACTTCTGTGATGTCACATGACCTAGATCACAGACATGGTCACATGACTCGTTACATCAATCTGGTGAATTCATTAGTCATTGAGTGGGAGGAGTTACAGAGAAACCACAGTGAACCAGGTGAGTGTGTGTGTCTGTGTGTGACCTATGTGTGTGTCTGTGTGTTACCTGTGTGTGTGTGTGACCTATGTGTGTGTGTGCGTGTTACCTCTGCGTGTGTGTGAGTGTTACCTGTGTGTGTGTGTTACTTGTGTGTGTTACCTGTGTGTGTGTTACTTGTGTGTTACCTGTGTGTGTGTTACCTGTGTGTGTGTGTGTTACTTGTGTGTTACCTGTGTGTGTGTGTGTGTGTGTTACCTGTGTGTGTGTGTGTTACCTGTGTGTGTGTGTGTTACCTGTGTGTGTGTTACTTGTGTGTTACCTGTGTGTGTGTGTGTGTGTGTTACCTGTGTGTGTGTGTGTTACCTGTGTGTGTGTGTTACTTGTGTGTTACCTGTGTGTGTGTGTGTGTGTGACCTGTGTGTGCTACTTGTGTGTGTTACCTGTGTGTGTTACTTGTGTGTTACCTGTGTGTTACCTGTGTGTGTGTGTGTGTGTGTGTGTTACTTGTGTGTTACCTGTGTGTGTGTGTGTGTGTGTTACCTGTGTGTGTGTCTGTGTGTTACCTGTGTGTGTGTGTTACCTGTGTGTGTGTGTGTGTGTGTGTGTTACCTGTGTGTGTGTGTGTGTGTGTTACCTGTGTGTGTGTCTGTGTGTTACCTGTGTGTGTGTGTTACCTGTGTGTGTGTGTGTGTGTGTGTGTTACCTGTGTGTGTGTCGGTGGTGGCCGTCCCCGGGCTGTCTCTCAGGGGGTCGGGGTCCTGGTAGTCCTGTGGGAGTCCGACCCGCCTCACACCGGGGTCCAGCACCACGGAGGACCCCCCCTCGCTCAGCGAGCCGTCACTGGACGCCGCCGACACAACGGCCTCCAGAGCCAGGGCCCCGACTCCGCCTCCTCCGCCCCCCCCAGCGCCGCCGAGCACCAGGTCGTAGTCCAGCGGGAGGTCGTCCAGACAGTCTGCGTTGAGCTGCAGGAGGAGAGAGACGGTTAGAGGACACAGGAAGTCACCACCGTGGTCGTTGTCTCCGCCCCTCGACCACGACTCAGACTCCGCCCCTCGACCACGACTCACCGCGATGCCCAGAGCCTTCAGGATGTTCATCTTGCACATGGGACACGTGCGGTGGTCCAGCAGCCACGGGTCCACGCAGCTCTTATGGAACAGATGTCTGCGGCAGAGAGAAGAGGCGGAGTCAGTTTATACCATCAGAAGGAACCCAGCTCCCCCCCCACCCCCCCGGGCGCTCTCACCTGCAGGGCAGCACCCGCACCACGTCCCCGGGCCGGTAGCCCTCGATGCACACGGCACAGTTATCGAAGTCGGGCTCCGTCTCCTGGTCGCCTTTCCTGATGGTTCGGACCTGCAGCTTACTGATGGCCTTCTTCGCCGCATCGCCAAGACGACGCTGGAGAAAGAGGCGGAGACGAGAGCGATGAGACAACTGTGAGTGTGTGTGTGTGTGTGTGTGTCTGTGTGTGTGTGTGCGTGTGTGTACCTGGTTCCTGTCTCGGGCGTTGGCGTATCTGAACCTCTGGATGTAGTAGAAGACGAGCCAGGCGAGCGAGATGATCATCAGCACGATGAAGGAGATGGAGACGAACACCACCGACGTCCGGCTGACGTACTTCTGCAGGTTCCTGGTCCCGATGGTGATCGTCATGGTAACCGTCACGTTGTGCTCCAGCAGCAGCGCCACCTCGCGACCTTTAGGCTCCGGGATCATGATGGCGACGACATCACCCGTACCTGAGGAGGAACCAGACCAGACCAGCATGTTATCCATCAGATGTTCGTCCTGACCACTAGGGGGTGGACCAGGTGGGTGTGGGTCCAGGTGGGTGTGGACCAGGTCTGGACCAGGTGTGTGTGGGTCCAGGTGTGTGTGGGTCCAGGTGTGTGTGGACCAGGTGTGTGTGGGTCCAGGTGTGTGTGGACCAGGTGTGTGTGGGACCAGGTGTGTGTGGGACCAGGTGTGTGTGGGACCAGGTGTGTGTGGGACCAGGTGTGTGTGGGTCCAGGTGATTGTGGGTCCAGGTGTGTGTGGACAGGTAGGTGTGTGTGTGTGTGTGTGTGTGGACAGGTGTGTGTGTGTGTGTGTGTGTGTGTGGGACCAGGTGTGTGTGGACCAGCTGTGTGTGGGACCAGGTGTGTGTGGGACCAGGTGTGTGTGGGTCCAGGTGTGTGTGGACCAGGTGTGTGTGGGTCCAGGTGTGTGTGGACAGGTAGGTGTGTGTGTGTGTGTGGACAGGTGTGTGTGTGTGTGTGTGTGTGTGTGTGTGTGGGACCAGGTGTGTGTGTGGGACCAGGTGTGTGTGTGTGTGTGGACCAGGTGTGTGGACCAGGTGTGTGGGACCAGGTGTGTGTGGGTCCAGGTGTGTGTGGGTCCAGGTGTGTGTGTGTGTGTGTGTGCACCAGGTGTGTGTGGGTCCAGGTGTGTGTGTGTGTGGACCAGGTGTGTGTGGGTCCAGGTGTGTGTGGGTCCAGGTGTGTGTGGGTCCAGGTGTGTGTGGGTCCAGGTGTGTGTGGGACCAGGTGTGTGTGTGTGTGTGGACCAGGTGTGTGGACCAGGTGTGTGGGACCAGGTGTGTGTGGGTCCAGGTGTGTGTGGGTCCAGGTGTGTGTGTGTGTGTGTGCACCAGGTGTGTGTGGGTCCAGGTGTGTGTGTGTGTGGACCAGGTGTGTGTGGGTCCAGGTGTGTGTGTGTGTGTGTGTGTGTGTGTGTGTGTGGACCAGGTGTGTGTGTGTGAGACCACGTGGTCCGGGCCCCACCTGGGTGCGGCATGGTGATGGTCTCGTTGACGTTAACCGAGCCCACATTGAAGATCACCACCGCGGACGCGTTGTGTGCCGCTGCGTTCCGGATCTTGTCCCGGTAGGTGCAGTTCCCCCGGGCGATGAGCGCGATCCAGGCCGCGGGCTGCCCGGGCTGCAGGGCCCCGGGGACCCGGGGGCCGGGCCCGGGGAACCGGGGGCCGGTGAAGCGGGTGCTGGGGTCGCAGGCCTGCCGGTCTCCCGGGGCCGCGGGCAGCAGCACCGCCCCCCGGGCCTCCCTCTTGGGGGAGTGCTCCCCGTAGCGGCCGCACTCCGTCCGGTCGGACCGGAGCTCGGCCGTGGCCGGGTCCCGGTAGGTGATGTTCACGAAGGCGGTGTACCACTCCTCCCGCTCGGCCCCGGTGAAGTCCAGGCACAGCAGGTGCACGAAGCACAGGGACAGCAGCCCGGTGGAGAGGGCCAGGGAGCGGCAGGCCGCCGCCAGGCCGCCCGGCGCCATGCTCCTCCTCCCGGTGCTCCTCCCGGTGCTCCTCCCGGTCCTCGTCCCGGTCCTCGTCCCGGTGCTCCTCCCGGTCCTCGTCCCGGTCCTCCCGGCTCGGAACCAGCGGGTCGGGGGGTCGCTACTCCGCCATGCGAGCCCCCGGGACCGGGATCCGAACCGGAGCCCCTCCGGATCCTCGGTGCTTTATTCGTCGGGTGTCTCGGTGGTTTCCGCCTCCATCCGTCCCGGAGGACGAAGCCCAGCAGCCCGGGAGATCCGCCGCGGAGCCCCAGGGACCAGGCGGCCTCGGCGGGCACAGAGCAGCGGCGGCCGGGGTCTCTCCTCCGGGGAACGTCCGGAGTTTTCACGGTTTAACGGAGGCGACGAACCGGAGCCGCTTTGTTTTGACTGGGCCCGAGAACCAGGACCCGACTTCCGGAGGATGCTCTTCAGAATAAAACCCGGTTCTCACCACATTCTGACATTGTAATAATAAATATCCTAAAACTAATCATTTTTATCAGTTAAATTATGTATAAAATAAATGACTGTTTGAGCTGTTAAATTAAAATTACGGATCACTTATAATGTGAATGACCATTCTTTTATTGTGAAGGATAAAACCGTTTATTTCCGTTACCCAGTATGTCGCAGCTTTGAGTGTAATGATCTGAGGCAGCGCCCCCAAGCGACCCGGAAGTAACACTGCTGTAAATCAACATAAACACGCTTCTCTTTGAATAGTTTATTTAGTTTACATAAGTTTAATTACAAAAAAATGTAAATATTCCATCACAAGTTCTGAATGACAATGACATTAAATTAAAATTCCCAAAAAATACTGAAATTAAAAAACTATACAGACAAAATAGATCAATTCTGACATTATTTCTATTATATCATCATTTATCTCTTAAATTTGTTTTATAAATAATTTTGCAAAACAATTTTATAATTTCCAACAAAGATTTAAACATCTGATCTTTATGAGAAAATAAAAT
>NC_083657.1:455000-457500 GCF_963576545.1 Limanda limanda | reverse complement strand
TTCGAGTTCGTAGAGACGAGTCGAACCCAAACCAGCAGCTCACAGAACCCGTTTACTGGGATGCTGATAAAAACACATCTTAGATTAATCTTTAATAATAGTTATTATCATCTTGTGTTTCCATCGTCACGCTGCTCACCGCCTGGCTGAAGACGGCGTGGCGTCTCTGGACGACCTGCGCCGGCCCCTGGTCGACAGTCGGGGCCACCGCCCCCTGCAGGACCACAAGGGTCATGGCAGCTCGCGCCTTCGCCACAGCCTCACGCACACAATCCCTGAGAGTGACCACCAGAGGGAGCAGCTGCTCCTGCCAGGAGGAGGAGGAGGAGGAGGAGGAGCCTGGAGGAGGAGAGGAGGAGGAGGAAGAGGAGGAGGGGGAGGGGGAGGAGCCTGGAGGAGAGAGACAGCTCCATCACTACGTGAAACCTTTGACGGAAGCTGTTTGTAAACCGAGCGATGATGAAGTGTTGACGTCTCACTGCTGCTGGGAGTCGCTGACTCCTGCTGCTCTGCTGAAGTCACCTCCAGGGGGCGCTGCTCCCGCCCCTGCAGCCGGGCGGCCATGGCGATGATGCAGTTCAGGCTCATGGCGACGTTCGCCCACGCCCTGTCCTACAGACACACACACACACACACACACACACACACACACACACACACACACACACACACACACACACACACACACACACACACACACACATTACAGTTGCATCAGGATCAATCTGACTAAATGGAGATACGTTTTTACAAACACACAACTTGCCCACTCCTCCTCGTCGAACGCCGTGTGATGTCGGAGGTCGTCCTGTTGACCCTTGGAAGACGGCCTCTCCTGATTGGCTGAGTTGTCGTGGACACGGCGGCTGACGTTGGCGCTGAGCTGGTTGTGAATCGCCGACAGAGCGATTTTCACGTGCTCGTCTTTCAGAACGTGGACAAACTGCTCCGTCTGAACGAAGACGAAGATGAGATCAAAGTCAACAACAACTCGCTCACTTCCTGTCACCTGACGTCCTTCACCTGTCGACGCAGGGCGTCCAGCACCGGCTGCAGGCGAGCGGCGTTCTGCTCCAGAGAGACGGCGAGCAGCTCCTCAGCGCAGCCGAAGACGAGAGGCTGAAGCCGGGCGGCGCTGCTCAGCAGCTCCCTGGATCTGGAGCTCTGGACCTGAGACCACACGGAGCTGGAGAGACAAGTCCAGGACTCACACTCCTGAAGAGTAATCGATTACTTTCACTCAAGTACGACAAGGTGGACGCGTGGTTAGAAAAGAGGGACATCGACTGGAAGGTCACGGACTGACCATCACACCTGGACCAGAGGACGGGCCAGACCTGGATCTGTACAAGTCCAAGAGGACAGATGTGTCCCTGTGTCCCTGAGCAAGGCCACTGCTCTGTGTGGTCACTGTGTGTGTTGTGTTCCGTGTGTTGTGTTCCGTGTGTTGTGTTCCTTGTGTTGTGTTCCGTGTGTTGTGTTCCGTGTGTTGTGTTCCTTGTGTTGTGTTCCGTGTGTTGTGTTCCGTGTGTTGTGTTCCGTGTGTTGTGTTCCTTGTGTTGTGTTCCGTGTGTTGTGTTCCGTGTGTTGTGTTCCGTGTGTTGTGTTCCGTGTGTTGTGTTCCGTGTGTTGTGTTCCGTGTGTTGTGTTCCGTGTGTTGTGTTCCGTGTGTTGTGTTCCATGTGTTGTGTTCCGTGTGTTGTGTTCCTTGTGTTGTGTTCCGTGTGTTGTGTTCCTTGTGTTGTGTTCCGTGTGTTGTGTTCCGTGTGTTGTGTTCCGTGTGTTGTGTTCCGTGTGTTGTGTTCCGTGTGTTGTGTTTCGTGTGTTGTGTTCCGCGTGTTGTGTTCCGTGTGTTGTGTTCCGTGTGTTGTGTTCCGTGTGTTGTGTTCCATGTGTTGTGTTCACACGAGTGGGTTCAAAGCAGAGGCTCAATAACCCTGCTGCATGTAGAGCTTGTGTGTAGTTTGCAAATCCAACTTTTATTAAATCTGATGTTTAAATGTAAATATGGACGATTAATAGAAAATCTACTGGAAACTTGGCTCCAGATTTATGAACTGGGCTCAGAGTTAATATCTCACTGTTTTCTGAATTTCAACAAAGTAAATGATCAGTTGATAAAAAACATTTTTTTATATAGAAATTAAACCATCAAGATTAATCTCAAATTATGAGAATAATTGATTAGAACATGTCAATTTGACTTTTAAAGATCAGTTAGGGGAGAAAGATGAGGAGGAGGAAGAGGAGGAGGAGGAGGAGGGGAGGAGGAGAGGAGGAGGGGAGGAGGAGGAAGAGGAGGAGGAGGAGGGGAGGAGGAGAGGAGGAGGGGAGGAGGAGGAGGAGGAGGAGGAGGAGGAGGAGGAGGAGAGGAGGAGGAGGAGGAGGAGGGGAGGAAGAGGAGGAGGAGAGGAGGAGGAGCTTACCTCTCCCTGTCCTTGCTGTGTTTGCTCAGCAGCTTCTTCAGTCCTCCCTGTCTGAAGCTCAGCTGGTGATGAGC
>NC_083657.1:412500-450000 GCF_963576545.1 Limanda limanda | reverse complement strand
CACACACACACACACACACCGCCGTCATTAGGAAGCTTCTTGACGTCACATCCTCCACCAGTCGATTCCTGTAAACATACTTTATTAATCATATACTTTATAATTTATAAACAGTTCTAGTGATATACTTTATTATTAAATTTATTATTTTATATTGACTATTGATTATTTATTTATATACTTAACTCAACTTCCAGGTTCGTGTGGGTGGAGGTCAGGTGACACAGTGGTTACCATAGAAACCGTTTTACCACAGATGTGTCTGTCTCTGATTGGCTGGAGAACAACTGGGCGAGTTAGTGTGAACACTTCTCTCTCTCTGTCGCCTGCGAGGTGTGGCTGATCACAGGAAGCAAATCGATTTTCAAAATAAAATGGGAGCTGTGCTGTAAATAAAATGTCTTGGATTCAGTTTAAACAAACAACAAGACTTATAGATTAAATGCTTTTACTGTGAAGGTAAAGTTCTAGAAGTGCAGACTTCCTTTGAAAGTGAAAGTTTGCATTCACACGTCATCAAGGTACGAATTCACCTGTTCAAGATGGAAAGCTTCAACGTGTTCGTGATCCTCCTGCTCGGTGAGACAATACCACAACAGGGAGGAGGTGAGGAGGGGGGTGGGGAGGTGAGGAGGGAGGAGGTGAGGAGGTGAGGAGGGAGGAGAGAGGAGGTGAGGAGGGAGGAGGTGAGGAGGGGGGTGGGGAGGAGGTGAGGAGAGAGAAGGTGAGGAGGTGAGGAGGGAGGAGAGAGGAGGTGAGGAGAGAGGAGGTGAGGGAGAGAGGAGAGAGGAGGTGAGGAGAGAGGAGAGAGGAGAGAGGAGGGGGGTGGGGAGGAGGTGAGGAGGTGAGGAGGTGAGGAGGGAGGAGAGAGGAGGTGAGGAGAGAGGAGGTGAGGGAGAGAGGAGAGAGGAGGTGAGGAGAGAGGAGAGAGGAAAGAGGAGGTGAGGAGGGGGGTGGGTGAACAGGTGAGGAGGTGAGGAGGGAGGAGGTGAGGAGGGAGGAGAGAGGAGGTGAGGAGAGAGGAGAGAGGAGGGAGGAGAGAGGAGGTGAGGAGGGAGGAGGTGAGGAGGGGGGTGGGGAGGAGGTGAGGAGAGAGAAGGTGAGGAGGTGAGGAGGGAGGAGAGAGGAGGTGAGGAGAGAGGAGGTGAGGGAGAGAGGAGAGAGGAGGTGAGGAGAAAGGAGAGAGGAAAGAGGAGGTGAGGAGGGGGGTGGGTGAACAGGTGAGGAGGTGAGGAGGGAGGAGGTGTGGAGGGAGGAGAGAGGAGGTGAGGAGAGAGGAGGTGAGGGAGAGAGGAGAGAGGAGGTGAGGAGAGAGGAGAGAGGAAAGAGGAGGTGAGGAGGGGGGTGGGTGAACAGGTGAGGAGGTGAGGAGGGAGGAGGTGTGGAGGGAGGAGAGAGGAGGTGAGGAGAGAGGAGAGAGGAGGTGAGGAGAGAGGAGAGAGGAAAGAGGAGGTGAGGAGGGAGGAGGTCAGGAGGGGGGTGGGGAGGAGATGAGGAGGCAAGGAGGGGGGTGGGGAGGAGAGAGGAGGTGAGGAGAGAGGAGAGAGGAGGTGAGGAGAGAGAAGGTGAGGAGGTGAGGAGGGGAGGTGGGTGAGGAGGTGAGGAGGGGAGGTGGGTGACGAGGTGAGGGAGAGAGGAGAGAGGAGGTGCACATGGGAGGAGTGAGGAGGTGAGGAGAGAGGAGGTGAGGAGGTGAAAGGGTGAGGAGAGAGGAGAGAGGAGGTGAACATGGGAGGAGTGAGGAGGTGAGGAGAGAGGAGGTGAGGAGGTGAAAGGGTGAGGAGAGAGGAGGGGAGGAGGTGAGGAGAGAGGAGAGGAGGAGGTGAGGAGAGAGGAGAGAGGAGGGGAGGAGAGAGGAGAGAGGAGGTGAGGAGGGAGGAGGTGAGGAGAGAGGAGAGAGGAGGTGAGGAGAGAGGAGAGAGGAGGGGAGGAGAGAGAAGGTGAGGAGGTGAGGAGTCAACAGGTGAGGAGAGAGAAGGTGGGAGAAGGTGAGGAGGGGAGGTG
Organism: Limanda limanda; assembly: GCF_963576545.1. Taxonomy (NCBI): domain Eukaryota; kingdom Metazoa; phylum Chordata; class Actinopteri; order Pleuronectiformes; family Pleuronectidae; genus Limanda; species Limanda limanda. Next base: position 447,996 of record NC_083657.1, on the reverse strand, counting down.
GGTGACGAGGTGAGGGAGAGAGGAGAGAGGAGGTGCACATGGGAGGAGTGAGGAGGTGAGGAGAGAGGAGGTGAGGAGGTGAAAGGGTGAGGAGAGAGGAGAGAGGAGGTGAACATGGGAGGAGTGAGGAGGTGAGGAGAGAGGAGGTGAGGAGGTGAAAGGGTGAGGAGAGAGGAGGGGAGGAGGTGAGGAGAGAGGAGAGGAGGAGGTGAGGAGGTGAAAGGGTGAGGAGAGAGGAGAGAGGAGGTGAACATGGGAGGAGTGAGGAGGTGAGGAGAGAGGAGGTGAGGAGGTGAAAGGGTGAGGAGAGAGGAGGGGAGGAGGTGAGGAGGTGAGGAGAGAGGAGGTGAGGGAGAGAGGAGAGAGGCGGTGAGGAGAGAGGAGGTGAGGAGAGAGGAGGTGAGGAGAGAGGAGTGAACATGGGAGGACAGAGGAGAGAGGAGAGAGGAGGTGAGGAGAGAGGAGGTGAGGAGAGAGGAGGTGAGGAGGTGAGGAGTGAACATGGGAGGACAGAGGAGAGAGGAGAGAGGAGGTGAGGAGAGAGGAGGTGAGGAGAGAGGAGGTGAGGAGGTGAGGAGTGAACATGGGAGGACAGAGGAGAGAGGAGAGAGGAGGTGAGGAGAGAGGAGGTGAGGAGGTGAGGAGTGAACATGGGAGGACAGAGGACAGAGGAGGGAGGAGAGAGGAGAGAGGAGAGAGGAGGTGAGGAGGTGAAAGGGTGAGGAGGGAGGAGAATGGAGGATCAGTTTCCTAGAGATGGCGGATGATGTCTTGTGTCTGTGTCCTCACAGTTTCCCAGCATGCCGTGTGTGTGGAGGTGCCTGAGGGGGCGGAGTCTGTCGTGCTGCCCTGCTCTCACCCTGTCTCTGAGGCTGATGGGGTCGTGTGGACACGCAGCAGCTCCAGGGTTCACGCTCGTGGGCAGAGTGGAGACGACCTGAGTGGGCAGGACCCGCGCTACGTGAGCCGGACCTCCATGAGGGAGGACGCTCCTGGGGGCGGAGACCTCAGCCTCACGCTGACCACACCCAACGTCAACGACAGCGGCAACTACAACTGCACCGCCAGGTTCGAGGGACTAAACCTGAGCTATACCGTGGTCCAGCTGGTGGTCACAGCTCCTGTAGAAGCAGGTCAGAGGTCAGAGTAAATGTGTGATCTTTTCATTTGACTTTCTTTTAATTACATTTTAATTGTTGTTGTCGACTCTAGAATCATCTTCAGATCTGGTGAAGATCCTGGTTCCTGTGGGAGTGATCGCTGCTCTCGCCATCATCGCCATCGCCATCGCCGGCTTCGTCTATTGGTATAAAAGGAGAAAAGGTAACTGTGTGTGTGTGTCTGTGAGTGTGTGTGTGTGTGTGTGTGTGTGTGTGTGTGTGTGTGTGTGTGTGTGTGTGTGTGTGTGTGTGTGTGTGTGTGTGTGTGTGTGTGTGTGTGTGTGTGTGTGTGTGTGTGTGTATGTCTGTGTGTGTGTGTGTATGTGTGTGTGGTCTGTTGGCTATGGGTTTCACCCTCTGGTGGTTTCAGTTAGTTCCCAGTTGTTGAGGACCAGGGGAACCTCCTCAGCTGCTGGTTGAAGGTTTGAACGTTAGTCTCAGGACAGAGTAATGTTACTGATGAGAGATCAGCTCCATCTGGAGGTCGGGGGAGGTTCCTCCTCATGTGTGTTCTTGGTTTTTAGATGTTCTCACCTCCAGGGGTCTTCTGCTGAGAGGCCTGACTGCTGGGTATCATGGACTTGTATTGATTTTCTCACTAGTGAGATGAGAACCTGCTTTGGTGGAAGTCCCTGTGGTAACGGTTCAGCTTTGAGTGATTCTGACCTTTGTCAGACCGAAGCAGTCTTCAGGTTCCTGGGCCTGGGTTTGCTGAGCTCCTCAGCAGGTCCTTACATTTGGGAAGTCTACATGTACATGAACATGATGTTCAACACCAGAAGCTCCTCCTCATTCAGGATGGTTTCAGGCTCCTGCTGCTCAGCAGGAGTTCATGTTGTTGGATGGTTGTGTGTCTTGGTTTCCCCCCCCTGACATCCAGGTGATCACAGGTCTCCATCACAGCAGTTGATCTGGTCTGTGGAGACGTCAGAACTGGAACTTAATGTCCAGCTGTTTCATCTCAAACTCTCCACATGTAACTTGTAGTAATGTGACTTACTGATGTGACATTTGACAAAGTATTGAGAGAGACTTGTAGTGTAATTGTTTTTTCCTTGTGTGGTGTTGAACATGTGTTTTTAGGTCGACAGGAGACACACAACCAGCTGAACCTGGCGCCACTCTCCCCTTCAGGTCCCGCCCCCTCATTAATACACAATACTTAAAACATTGAACTGAAAAATGTGCTGCTGCTGACGTTGTGCTTTTTATCGTCTCAGTCCTAAAGGTGGAGGTGGAATCAGGGGCGGAGTCTGTCCTGCTGCCCTTCAGAACCACAGCGGACCTGTCTGGAGACGTCAAAGTGGAGTGGATGGACAGTAGCGACGGGAAGGTCCACGTGTATCCGAACATGTCAGAACAGCACGAGGATTACAGTGGCAGAACACAGATGAGTGAGGACGCCCTGAGAACCGGTGACCTCAGTCTGACCCTGAGACTTCCCGCAGTCACAGACAGCAAAGTCTACAGCTGCACCATCAGAAGGGACGGAGATGAACTGGACAGACAACAAGTGGAGCTACAGGTCAAAGGTCAGTGCTGCAGACACAGGTCAAAGGTCACAGGTCAGTGCTGCAGACACAGGTCAAAGGTCAAACCACCAAGTGAAGCGCTTCATTCATGTTCTCCATTCAGACAGAAAGACTATTCCAATGACAATAAGCCCATGTCAGACGCAATCTACACACCAATCAGAGTCAAGTATAGGTAGACTCCGCCCACGTCGGTGATGACGACAGGACCTACGTATGTCAGACTAAATTCTTTCGTCCCTAAATTACAATGTGAAACCAGGAGTAGCAGATGAAAGTATGTTTCTGTGTCTCTCTGCGAACACTCTGACCAACACATCAGATTTAAACTTTCCTTTTCTCCCTCACAACAAACACACAACACAAATCCAGAACGATCATGTGACTGTTTGTGAGCAGAGCAGCTGAAGAGACACTGACGCTTCACAGATGCTCAACCTCCTTTTCTCTCACTTCCACGTTGGAAAGCCACATCGTCAGTTTACCTTCATCATCACCACAGCAACAAATCCAGGCTGCACCCACACAACTGATCTGATCACTTCAACACAACAACTTCTAAAATGCAGTTCCATTTGTCTTGATGCACACAAATATCTTTATATCCACAGGAGCATTCGTAGCACTGATCATCTCCAACAGCTGGGGTTGGTTTCCAGATCTCTGTCCCCTCTCACCCTCTGGTCTTCAGCTTTGTCTTCATCTCAGTCATCTGTACAACTGACCCTGTGGTTTGTTGTCCTCTCAGACCTAAAGGTGGAGGTGGAATCAGGGGCGAAGTCTGTCCTGCTGCCCTTCAGAACCACAGCGGACCTACCTAAGAAATCATTCTTGAGATGGTTGATTGAGGATCCTGATCATGAAGAACCAAAAAAAGTCCATGTTTTTGATACTGACCATGATGAGCCTGGAGAACAGCACGAGGATTACAGATGCAGAACACAGATGAGAGACGACCCCCTGGGAACCGGTGACCTCAGTCTGACCCTGAGACGTCCCACAGTCAGAGACAGCAACACCTACACCTGCATTGTGATGGGCCCACAATTCAAGATAGAGAAAACAGTGCAGCTTGAGGTCAAAGGTCAGAGTTTGTCTCTTGTTGTTGGTTTGTGTCTGTCTCATTGTCCTCTGTCTCATTGTCCTCTGTCTCCTCTGCAGATAGAATCCTGGTGGAAGATGAAGCGATCAACAACAGAAGAAGCAGTTCCACAGATCCAACTCCTCTGATGGCCGATCAATCCAATCAATGAATTTGATCTGCCTGTTGTTTTTCTGATTTCTGTCTCGTCAGGTTTATTTATTTCCTTCTCTGAGTCCAGAGCTGTAGGATCCAGATCTGTTACCACTGCTGAGCTATTATCAATACCTGTGGTTGTTGTTGTGACCTGGTGCTGTTTTAATGAATAATATTATTACCTCAATGTCTTCTGGTCATGACGTCATATTCATACGTTGCTGAATGTTTGGAACAAATTAATGCCACGAGTTAGTAAGATGGAATGAGACGGGAAGAGAGGGAAAGGCCCGAACATCCGCTGGTCACGAACATCCAATTACATCAACTAGCGGGAGGCATTAATTAGTGTGGCTGAATATACATTACGTAATCTTCCATCTTGTCCAATGTTCTAAAATGGGACAGTATTTATTTTAGAAAGACATAGAGGTAATGATGTCTCATCTACTGAGCGGTCACATGGGTTTCTGTTGGGATTTCAAATTTTACAGAGTACAAATGATTTTATAATAACCTTTTCCTCTCCTAATGTTGAATCTACAAATTATAAATGTGTGTGCGTCACAACGATGGTCAGTCTCACAGCTGTCTGATAAAGTTCTGGAGGTCGGACAGAGCGACTCTGTTGACTTAATTCTGTTTCGTTGCTTTGGTTTCGAGGATCCGAATGTTTACAGTCAGGATTGCTTTGATGAAGCAGAAAACATAATAATCTTTTCTCCAATTGTAAACACCTTTGGCCGTCATGGCATCTGCTGAGTCAAGGCCTTTAATGAAGTAAACAGGTTGCCTAGCAACTATCAGAGTAATAGGAGCGTCATTGGGAGTGTCTCCCTGTTCTACTTCCGTATTCCAAAAGCCAGGAGGACGGATTACGCCTGCGCACTTCCGAGAGGGAGGAACGAAGAACTACTGTTATAGCGTCGGATGTTCGAGGCGCTCTGATACAACTAGTGTACTGGAAGCCCATTGCTTTGCTGTAACCTGTTCATTGCTTTCTGAATAAATACTTAATTGAGCAGACTGAGTTCGGCTCTTCTTCTCTTAAAGGATAAACGAACACGCTTTCACATTTCATAGTACTTTCATAGTACTTTCATAGTACTTTCATAGTAATTTCATAGTGCGCTATACAAGCCAGTAGCCAGTCACATTTACCTTTAGCCTCAGGTACCCTCACCCTGTCTCGTTGATTACAAGGTCAGAACACCTGATGACGCTAAGGTGCACGGCTGAAGCTATCACCCCAACATCCGCTGGTGGCTGCTAACACCTGCTAACACCTAATAGCACCTGCTAATACCTGCTAACACCTGCTAACACTTAATAGCACCTGCTAATACCTGCTAACATCTACTAACACCTGCTAACACCTAATAGCACCTGCTAACCCCTGCTAACACCTGCTAACACCTAATAGCACCTGCTAATACCTGCTAACATCTACTAACACCTGCTAACACCTAATAGCACCTGCTAATACCTGCTAACATCTACTAACACCTGCTAACACCTGCTAATACCTGCTAACATCTACTAACACCTGCTAACACCTAATAGCACCTGCTAACACCTGCTAACATCTACTAACACCTGCTAACACCTAATAGCACCTGCTAATACCTGCTAACATCTACTAACACCTGCTAACACCTGCTAATACCTGCTAACATCTACTAACACCTGCTAACACCTAATAGCACCTGCTAATACCTGCTAACATCTACTAACACCTGCTAACACCTAATAGCACCTGCTAATACCTGCTAACATCTACTAACACCTGCTAACACCTGCTAACAACTAACACCTGCTAACACCTGCTAACACCTGCTAATACCTGCTAACATCTACTAACACCTGCTAACACCTGCTAACAACTAACACCTGCTAACCCCTGCTAACATCTACTAACATCCTCTAACACCTGCTAGCACCTACTAATACCTGCTAGCACCTGCTACCAATCTGCTAACACCTGCTAACATCTACTAATATCCGCTGGTGGCTGCTAACACCTGCTAACATCTACTAGCACCTGCTAACATCTACTAACATCTACTAACCCCTGCTAACACCTGCTAGCATCTACTAACATATGTTAACACCTGCTAACAACTACTTTTGTGAAAACAAGTTATTAAGGCGTGACAGAGAAAGATCACTAAGATGTGATAAAAATGAATGATCCTAATTAATAATTAAATACCTTTTCAACCAGTTTGTGTGTCATGTGGTCACATCTGGGGATCAAACCCTCTCTCACATGCTGACACTGACCTGACGGAGCAGGTGGAGACGCTGGTGAACCAGTGAGCTGCTCTGTGGAGACATGTTGGTTTGTGACGTGTTGAGGTTGTTCACGGGGAAGTGAAGCTGCAGCTCAGTCGTCCTCGAGAAGACATGAAGTCTGTGTCTCTGCTGCTCGGTGAGTCCAACACACACTGCATTCATTCATCCATTCATCCATTCATCCATTCATCCATCCATCTATCCATCCATCCATCCATCCCATCATCCATTCATCCATCCATTCATCCATTACGTATAAACCTCACTTTATTAATGTGACATATTGAAAAGTCTCGTTCAGCTGTTTTATTCTGTTATATGAGTCTGAGTGGACGTGTCCCCTCACCTGCCTCTAGGGGACAGCAGTCCTCAGGTGGACAGAGGACACAGGGTCTTTCTGTTACTGTCCCAGAACATACGTGGTGTGCAACGTCTTTCTCTGACCTCTTGTTACAGGGCTGTCTGTGCTGCTGCTGTCTGGACGGACAGTTTCTGCAGGTGAGCTAACTGTAACTATCTGTAACTAATATTGTAACTAACTGTATCGTTAACTAACTATAACTGTATATAATATTGTAATAACTGTATCTGTAACTAACTGTATCTAAGTGCAATTGACTGGAACTAGTACTAATATTGTAACTAACTATCTGTAACTGTCACTAAGTGTAACTGTAACTAACTGTAACTAAGTGTAATTGTAACTAACTGGAACTGGAACTAATATTGTAACTAACTATCTGTAACTGTAACTGAGTGTTACTACTGTTGTAATTAACTGTATCTGTAACTAACTGGAACTATCTGTCACTGTAACTAAGTGTAACTGTAACTAACTAACTGTCTCCTTCAGTCTCTCTGAGTGTCTGTCCAGACCTCCAGCAGTTCTTCAGTGAAGACTCAGTGTCTCTGAGTTGTGTTGAAGGAGGACAGACAGGTGGACAGATAATGAACAGGACAGCAGGAGGACAGACAGGTGGATGTGGACAGAACTTTGGGAGAAGTTCGTCCTGCAGCTTCCAACGTTTATGTCCTTCACACTCTGGAGTTTACTGGTGTGAAACCAGCGATGGACAGAAGAGTCAGCAGGTCAACATCAGTGTCCCAGGTACAGTCTTCACACAGCGTCCAAAGACAAACTGTTTGTTTGTTGTTTACCTGTGGGTGTGTCCTTCTCTTCAGATAAACCAGTTATCCTGCAGATCCCTGCACTTCCTGTGCAAACAGGAAGTGATGTCACACTTCACTGTAGAAGCAAAAACAGGAACTTTGAGAGAGCTCATTTCTTCAAGGACGGTGACCGGTTGTCGGGGGAACTAGAGGAGGCGTGGCTTCTCAGAGACGTGAGCCAGAAGGACGAGGGGAAATACTCCTGTTCTACTCAAACATATGACTCTGTCCACAGCTGGCTCAGGGTCGCAGGTGTGTGACCTCACTTCCTGTTTTCACTTCACACACACAAGCTGAAAATAACCTGAAGCGGTTGTGGTCTCTCCACAGCTCCCCCCCCTCCCCCCTCCTCTGAGCTCAGACTCTTCTGCCTCCTGGTGGTCGTCGGTCTGTTCTGCATCTGCTCCGTCATCCTGATGTCATGGTGCTGCAGCAGGAGGACAGGTACACACATATACACACACACACACACACACACACACACACTCACACACACACACACACACACACAGTCACACACACACACACACACAGTCACACACACACACATACACACATATACACACACACACACACAGTCACACACACAGTCATACACACACACACACACACACACACACACAGTCACAGTCACACACACACACACAGTCACACACACACACATACACACACAGTCACAGTCACAGTCACACACACAGTCACACACACACACACACACACAGTCACAGTCACACACACACACACAGTCACAGTCACAGTCACACACACAGTAACACACACACACACAGTCACACACACAGTCACACACAGTCACACACACACACACACACACACACACACACACACAGTCACAGTCACACACACAGTAACACACACACACACAGTCACACACACACACAGTAACACAAATAAATACACAGTAACACACACCTGAACTTGTTAAATTGTCCACAGAAAACAAATCAGCCGTTTCCATGGAGATGACCCCGTGTGTTGAAGAGTATGATTACATCACTGCTGATGTCATCACTCACCATGATGTCTGAGCAGGGGGCGGAGCTAACGAGCTGCTTTTAGCATCACCAGCTGTTTGCTAGCGTTAGCATCACCTGCTGTTTTATTAATGAGTAATCTTTTTTAATTTCTGACATTTTTCTTGGTGGTCTCCTTTCTTCTTCTTTGCCGTTGCCATGACGATCCCTCCTCCTGAGGTTCAGACTGGTACTGCAGGAGGAGCCAGGGCTCGCTGCTCAGCATGTGTTCAATCAATATTAATATTATATCCATATTGAAACTAAAGAACTGTTTAACAGAAGAAACAGGAACTTCCTGTCTTTGTGTTTCAGTTTGATCATGTGACGCTTCAGCTGCTTCCGACAATAAAAGATCAAATATACGAACATTTAAAAACGTTAAACATGTTTCATTCAGATGTTTTATTATCTTCTCACAGACACAAGTTCTCACTCTCTTACTCTCTCATTCTCTCACTCCCCACTCCATCATTCTCTCACTCTCTCACCCCATCACTCTCTCACCCCATCACTCTCTCACTCTCTCACCCCATCACTCTCTTACTCTCTCATTCTCTCACTCCCCACTCCATCATTCTCTCACTCCCCACTCCCTCATTCTCTTACTCTCTCACCCCATCACTCTCTCACTCTCTCACCCCATCACTCACTCACTCTCTCACCCCATCACTCTCTCACTCTCTCACCCTCTCACTCTCTCACCCCATCACTCTCTCACTCTCTTACCCCATCACTCTCTCACTCTCTCATTCTCTCACTCCCTACTCCCTCATTCTCTCACTCTCTCATTCTCTCACTCTCTCACTCCCTCACCCCATCACTCTCTCACTCTCTCATTCTCTCACTCTCTCACCCCATCACTCTCTTACTCCCTCATTCTCTCATTCTCTCACTCACTCTCTCACTCTCTCATCCCTTCACTCCCCACTCCCTCATTCTCTCATTCTCTCACTCTCTCATTCTCACAGTCTCTTACTCTCTCATTCTCTCACCCCATCACTCTGTCAACCCTTCACTCCCCCACTCCCTCATTCTCTCACTCTCTCACTCCCTCATTCTCTCACTCTCTCACTCCCTCATTCTCTCATTCTCTCACTCCCTCATTCTCTCACTCTCTCACTCCCTCATTCTCTCAGTCTCTTACTCTCTCACTCTCTTACTCTCTCATCCCTTCAATCCCCCACTCCCTCATTCTCTCACTCCCTCATTCTCTCACTCTCTCACTCCCTCATTCTCTCACTCTCACTCTCTCACTCCCTCATTCTCTCACTCGCTTATCCCTTCACTCCCCAACTCCCTCATTCTCTCACTCTCTCACTCCCTCATTCTCTCACTCTCTTACTCTCATCAGTTCACTCCCCCACTCCCTCATTCTCTCACTCTCTCACTCCCTCATTCTCTCACTCTCACTCTCTCACTCCCTCATTCTCTCACTCTCTTACTCTCTCATCCCTTCACTCCCCCACTCTCTCATCCCTTCACTCCCCCACTCCCTCATTCTCTCACTCTCTCACTCTCTCACTCTTTCACCCTCTCATCACATATCTCAGTTCAGTTTCTTATAATAATTTATTTTCATTATACAACAAGTGTGTGTCTGTGTTAGTGTGAGTGTGTGCTTGTGTGTGTACATATATATGTGTGTGTGTGTGTTAGTGTGTATGTGCGTGTGTATATATATATATATGTGTGTGTGATGATATTACATCATCAATAGTTATGATCATTATATTAATTATTAGAATAAGTCACATGACCCCAATCTTTGGATCCATCCTCAGTCCCAGTTGCCATGGTCACAGGACTCCCAAAGCATTGTGGGTAATAGAGTCCTATGCTGGAGACATGGGAGTGGGCGGGGTGACAGGTGACCTTGCCACGCCCCCACCATACCCAGGTAAGCATTGGCTGCCCCCCCTTCTCGTCCTGTTCAGCAGCAGTGAATCATGGGTAATGTAGTCCACAGTTATGGCAGCATCGACCTACAGCCAGGGATTGTGGCTCAGAGGTCTTTAGCTCGGACTTTTGGGTAATGTAGTCCTACTGTGCAATCACTGCAGCCGGGAACATGGGAAATGTAGTCCTCAGCCTTAAAAAAGTTTTTGATCAACTTCCTGTCCACACTGTCCACTGCAGCAGAGGGGGGTGATGGGTGTGTGGTGAGGGAGGATTGTGGGTGTTGTAGTCCAGTGGTTGTTTGATAAGCCCTGAATAGACTGTGTGTTTGAGCCCCATCATTTTATTTACAGTCACACAAGTCTTTATGTACACAACACAAACGCACACACACTCACCATGTTCACATCACATGAATCAATCAATCAATTAATAGATAGATAAATAAATGAATAGGATAATATAAATACTTCAATACCAACTGAACTCTAAAGTCTCAGATTCATTATTTACTGATAATACACGAGTCCATCACTCGTCTGCATCTTCTCCTCACACACACACACCCACACACACACTCACTCACACACACACGTGGAGAGACAGACAGGGATGCCCTCTCTCGCTCGCTCGGTTGCCATGGTTGCAGCAGTCATCCAATCAGCTCCCCTGTCATCCTCCCGTGACTGTAAGGAACTAAAATGGTAAAAAGACCAAAGTCTGCTCTCCATCAGGCCACGCCTCTGAGGAGGAGGTGCTGTGGAGGGCTGGGTGGCCGAGGAGGGGGGCTGGTGGAGGCCGTTTCCATGGTGAAGGTGCCCGTGGTCTGACACTGGCCAATCAGAGTCTGTCGCGGGCGGGGACCCAGATGTAGGGGCCGCTCTGCTCCTCGATGACGGCCTTGACCAGGTGGTAGACCTCCTCGAAGCTGTCGCCGTGCACAATGGCTGCGTGCACACACACACACACACACACACACACACACACACACACACACACACATTGATGCTCCGTGTTTTTTTTTCATCAAATGAATGAAATCGAAAGTAAAACCGTGTTCTTACCTGTGAAACACTCGAGGAAGTCTTGTTCCAGTTTCACGGCTCGTTCCAAAGCTTTCCTCGCCTGGTCCTCCGACAGACGCTTGTTCAGATCCCTGCACACACACACACACACACACACACACACACACACACACACACACACACACACACACACACACACACACACACACACACACATTATTATTATTATTCAGGTGTAAGATGACACAACAGTAGCGGTGTCTTGGCCCCACAGACTCACAGGATGTTCTCCAGGGACCGCGGCCGGATGAAGATGGCGACCGGGTGGAGCTGAGCCGCCTGCAGCCTCCTGACGGCGTTGGCCGACACGTCGAGGATGCAGTGTTTCCCCTGGTGAACACACTCGTTAAAACATCACTGCACGTCACCATGGCAACTAAAAACATCCTCACATCCCAACAAACAGCTGTCACCACGACAACCAGTCATAACAGTCATAATGTTTTATTAAACAGCAGAAACCTCGATATCCCAGAATCACCACACAGGGAACTTCGTCACCGTGGGAACCACAACGTCCCACAAGCAATTCTTCAAAGAGCGATCGGTTTCTATAAACATCGCCATAGTAACCGGCCTGTCTCACCTGCTCGGCCACCTGTCTGACGCTCTGCACCGACGTCCCGTACAGGTGGTTATTGTACTGCCCCGCCTCGATGAAGCGATGTGATTGGATGTCCCGCTCCATCTGTTCCCGTGACGACACAAAGTGGTAGTCCCGCCCGTCGACCTCGTAGTCCCTCTGAGGGCGAGTTGTGTCTACAGAGAGAGAGAGAGAGAGTCACACGACTGACTTCCTGTTGGTCGTCTGGTGTTTCCTGCAGACGCCTGAGGACGGACACTCACGAGGGACACAGGAGCCGAACTTGTCGGGGAACTCGGACAGCAGGTCGTCGTTGACTCTGTCTTTGGTCGGCCCCAGGATGATGACGGGACGAGCGTAGTCCACTAACAACACACAGGAAACTTTATTTACACCTGCTCATCAAGACGACACAACTGTCAATCAATCAAATCTGAAAACAAGGTTGAAGGTCAAAAGTTACACTGACCTTCAATTTGAGTGATGAGCTCGTAGCTGTGAACGAACCCTTCTCTACCTGCAGAGAAAAGAGGACAGAGTCCATCAGGGGGCTGTCAGCGTCAGGGCGAGGTCAGGGGTCAGGGGTCAGGGGTCAGCTCACCTTTACTCTTCATCCTCGACCACTCCTTCCTCTCAACCCTGAAACAAACACACATGTTCAGACTCCGGGACGAACATCACAAGCAGCCACATCGTCCTGTCCTCACCGGTGCTTGGACGGGACGTAGCCCAGCTCCTCTAGCTCCCCCTGCTGGCTGACTCTCCTCGCCTGCCACCACTCGTCGTCTGCGCTGTCCATCACATGAAGGACCTCCCCAAAGTTGAAGTCCAGAGCTTGTGATAGGACGCCGCAGTCCCACTGCTTGTCGTAGTCAAACAAGGCCCTGAAACAGCGAGACGTCACGTGACCTCTAACAGGAAGTGTGAAGGTGAGCTTCCTGGTCAGGTGACCTGGGACACGTTACCTGATGTAGAAGCTGCGGTTGGCCCTCAGACTCCCGGACGAGCTGTTCATCATCTGCTCCCTCAGGTCGTGGATCTTCGCCTCGAAGCGACTGTACTCTGCAGGGCACGACATCACCATGGTAACCATCACGTCCGAGTCACGGCGCTACACAGATCAATGACTTGATGAACTCACCCTCGGGTCTGTACTGTGCTACTATGGTAACCGTCTGTCCTGCGTTCTTCAGAGCGGCCGCCGCCTGCTCATGCGTGGCGTACCTGAGGTCCACGCCGTTCACCTGGACAGACACAGAGCGTCACCAGGAGGCGGAGCCTGCAGAAAACACTCAAGAGAAACTGTCCTGAGATCCAAGACATGATGGAGGATCAGAGCGAGCACAGATCAGAGAGAACCACCAGGGTGCTGATGGTCTATGTGCTGCCTCCTGGTTTCTGAGAACCTCTTCTGGAGATCTGGACTGTGAACTTACACTGAGGATCTGAGGATCTGAGGGTCTGAGGATCTGAGGATCTGAGGATCTGAGGGTCTGAGGATCTGAGGATCTGAGGGTCTGAGGATCTGAGGATCTGAGGATCTGAGGGTCTGAGGATCTGAGGATCTGAGGATCTGAGGATCTGAGGATCTGAGGGTCTGAGGATCTCAGGATCTCAGGATCTCAGGATCTCAGGATCTGAGGATCTGAGGATCTGAGGATCTGAGGATTTCAGGATTCTGAGGATCTGAGGATCTGAGGATCTGAGGACCTGAGGATCTCAGGATCTCAGGATCTCAGGATCTCAGGATCTCAGGACCTGAGGATCTGAGGATCTGAGGATCTGAGGATCTGAGGATCTCAGAATCTCAGGATCTCAGGATCTCAGGATCTGAGGATCTGAGGATCTGGGGATCTCAGGATCTCAGGATCTGAGGATCTGAGGATCTGAGGACCTCGGGATCTGAGGATCTGAGGATCTGAGGATCTGAGGACCTGAGGATCTCAGGATCTCAGGATCTCAGGATCTCAGGATCTGAGGATCTCAGGATCTCAGGATCTCAGGATCTCAGGATCTGAGGATCTGAGGATCTGAGGATCTGAGGATCTGAGGATCTGGTTTCTATACTCACACTGAGGATCTGGTCTCCTTTCCGGAGCTCTCCACTCAGGTCTGCTGGTCCTCCTGCAAGGATGAAGGAGATGAAGATTCCTTCTCCGTCCTCTCCACCGACGATGTTGAAGCCCAGCCCGGTGGAGCCGCGCTGAACACAAACCCTGCGAGGCTCCCGTGAGTAGTCGTCCTCTCCCATCATGCCCCGGGGGACGGGGGAGTATCGCCGTGGCGATGGAGGAGGGAGGGCTTGTGGGTAATCACACATGTAGTCTGGCTCCATGTAGGCTGCAAAGACCACAGAGAACTGATCAGGACCTGGTCCTCCACCGCTCCTGGTTCTCAACCAGCTCCAGCACAAATAGAACTCTCATCAAGAACCAGGGTTTGACCTCAAGGTGGCGCCAGAACATTATTTACAGGTGTACGTACAGCTGGTCAGGTCGGGGGGGCTGTAGCGATCGGACGGGTGGATGTATTGCGAGGTGGGCGTGGCCACCTTCAGGTAGACCACCTCCCCTGTGTTCTTCAGGGCCGACACGGCGTCTTCATGCAGGACATCCTCTAGAGACACGTGGTTCACCTGTCAGAGGTCAGAGGTCAGAGGTCAGAGGTCAGGTTACATCCCTGTCTATCGTGTGTCATGTGACTTTACTCACAGCCAGTATTTTGTCCCCGATCTGTAGCCGTCCGTCTCGGTGGGCCGCCCCCCCCTCGATGATCTTGGTGACGTAGATGCTGTTGTCTCCAGGGACGTGCTGGTTCCCCGCCCCCCCCGCGATGCTGAACCCGAGACCTGGACCACACAGAACCGGGACGGTTAGAGAACCACTGATGGCAGCAGAAGCACAGAGGTTCTGAAATGTAGTTCTTAAAGAACCCTTTGAAAACCAGAAGAACCGGTGAAGAACTTTTATGTTGTTAAATAAAACACAAAATGAAGAAAACATGTAAGAGACAAACACACAAGAACTCCACCAGGGGGCGACAGAGCAAAATGTTATATAACAACAGACTCCTCATCTCCTCCTCCTCCTGGCCGATCTATCTCCTCCTCCTCTCCTCTCTACCTCATCCCCTCCTCATCTCCTCCTCCTCATCTCCTCCTCCTCCTGGCCCGTCTATCTCCTCCTCTCCTCTCTACCTCATCCCCTCCTCTCCTCCTCCTCCTCCTCTCCTCTCTACCTCCTCTCCTCCTCACCTCACCCCCACCTCTCTATGTCCTCCTCTCCCCTCCTCTCTCCTCCTCTCCTCTCCTCCTCCTCTCCTCTCTTACTTATCTCCTCTCCTCCCCTTTCCTCTCCCCTCCTCCTCTCCTCTCTCCTCCTCTCCTCTCCTCTCCTCCTGTTTTACCTTTCGGTCCTTTCATCAGTTTGATCTGATTGATGCGTTCACTTGGTGGGCGTCGCCTTAAGACATACAGCCTGACGACAGGCCCCGCCTCCTTCAGGGCCTCCACGGCGATGGAGTGAGTGACCTCACGCACGTCCACGTCGTTAACGAATACGATGCTGTCGTTAACCCTGGAGGGAGAGAGAGAGTAAGAGTGTGTGTGTGTGTGTGTGTTTGTGTGTGTGTGTGTGTGTGTGTGTGTGTGTGTGTGTGTGTGTGTGTGTGTGTGTGTGTGTGTGTGTGTGTGTGTGTGTGTGTGTGTGTGTGTGTGTGTGTGTGTGTGTGTGTGTGTGTGTGTGTGTGTGTGTGTGTGAGTGTGTGTGTGTCTGTGTGTGTGTGTGTGTGTGTGTGTGTGTGTGTGTGTGTGTGTGTGTGTGTGTACCTCAGGCGTCCGTCCTGGGCGGCGGCTCCTCCGGGGATGATCTTGGTGATGAAGATTGAAGGGTCGTCTCCGATGTGAGGATTATCGGTTCCTCCTGCGATGCTGAAGCCCAGACCCGAGTTCCCCTGAACACAGAGAACCAGACTCTTCAGGTTCTTTACAGAACCACATGAACACAGAGAACCGGTCAGAGCAGAACCTCCCGAACACAAAGGTTCCTCATTCTACTCTTCAGGTTCTTTACAGAACCACATGAACACAGAGAACCCGTCAGAGCAGAACCTCCGGACACAAAGGTTCCTCATTCTACTCTTCAGGTTCTTTACAGAACCACATGAACACAGAGAACCGGTCAGAGCAGAACCTCCCGAACACAAAGGTTCCTCATTCTACTCTTCAGGTTCTTTACAGAACCACATGAACACAGAGAACCGGTCAGAGCAGAACCTCCCGAACACAAAGGTTCCTCATTCTACTCTTCAGGTTCTTTACAGAACCACATGAACACAGAGAACCCGTCAGAGCAGAACCTCCCGAACACAAAGGTTCCTCATTCTACTCTTCAGGTTCTTTACAGAACCACATGAACACAGAGAACCGGTCAGAGCAGAACCTCCGGACACAAAGGTTCCTCATTCTACTCTTCAGGTTCTTTACAGAACCACATGAACACAGAGAACCCGTCAGAGCAGAACCTCCGGACACAAAGGTTCCTCATTCTACTCTTCAGGTTCTTTACAGAACCACAAATGTTCTGTGAACGTTTCCAATGAATCTGAATAAAGATTCAAGTGAAAACGATTACTGATGAAGGAACTTCAGAAAGAACGTGAGGTTCTAAAGTGCAGCTCAGAGTTCATGAACCAGGATCTTCAGATAATTCTCGTCTGATCTTTTGTTCCGGTAAAAATAGAACGTCTTCTCCTCTCGAGGGTCAAAGGTCACGAATGGCCTCCGTTTAGAGGTCACCTAACTTTTACTGATCAACAGCGCCCCCTGCTGCCACACATGGTGCTACATCCTGTTTCCAGGTGCAGTGACTCTGGGACGAACCGTTTCCACGGTGACGTTTGATCTCTTAAGTGTTTCCTTAAATAAATAGCGGAGATAAAAATAAACTGCTGATGTCATCGGCCGAGCGGCGCTACACAACACAGAGTGACACCTTCTAAAAGCAGAGTGTGTGTGTCTGTGTGTGTGTGTGTGTGTTGGTCTGTGTGTGTGTGTGTGTGTGTGTGTTTGTTAGTCTGTGCGTGTGTTTTGTGTCAGTGTGTGTGTCTGTGTGTGTGTGTGTGTGTTTGTTAGTCTGTGTGTTTTGTGTCAGTGTGTGTGACTGTGTTTTGTGTCAGTGTGTGTGACTGTGTGTTTTGTGTCAGTGTGTTTTGTGTCAGTGTGTGTGTCTGTGTGTGTGACTGTGTGTTTTGTGTCAGTGTGTGTGACTGTGTGTTTTGTGTCTGTGTGTTTTGTGTCAGTGTGTGTGTCACTGTGTGTTTTGTGTCAGTGTGTGTCACTGTGTGTTTTGTGTCAGTGTGTGTGTCAGTGTGTGTGTGTGTGTTTTGTGTCAGTGTGTGTGTCACTGTGTGTTTTGTGTCAGTGTGTGTGACTGTGTGTGTTTTGTGTCAGTGTGTGTGTCTGTGTGTTTTGTGTCAGTGTGTCAGTGTGTGTGACTGTGTGTTTTGTGTCATTGTGTGTGTCTGTGTGTTTTGTGTCAGTGTGTGCGTGTGTGTTTTGTGTCAGTGTGTGTGTGTGTGTTTTGTGTCAGTGTGTGTGACTGTGTGTGTTTTGTGTCAGTGTGTGTGTCTGTGTGTTTTGTGTCAGTGTGTGTCAGTGTGTGTGTGTGTGTTTTGTGTCAGTGTGTGTGTGTGTGTGTTTTGTGTCAGTGTGTGTCAGTGTGTGTGTGTGTGTTTTGTGTCAGTGTGTGTGTCTCACCCTCTCCAGTGTGATCTCCTCATACTCCAGTTCTCCCTCGGATCCGTTCATCTGCACATACACAAACATTCAGCGTTAAATCACATCATCATCTTCTCTCTGCTGACCGTCACCACGGCAACTCCATGGTAACAGCTGTTGAGCCCTCCGGGGGCCGGTTACCTTAGCAACTGTAGCTGTAGCTATAGCGACCACCTCTCTCTCATATCATCTCGTCACAAGTGCTCCAGAACTTGGTTATTACATCACTTCCTGTCGCGGTTGATAAAGTATAGGAAGTTAAGTTTTACTGATCATGTAAACATTGTTAGTTTCACGCTTCAGAGAAAAATAAACATTCTTCTTCATGGATGAAAACAGAGATTCAACTTCTGACGGTTCACACAACGTTACGACTACAACAGAAGAAGACCCACAAAGAATCAGGCATTACAAATATAAAAACTATATCATCACTGTCTGTCTCTGGAGAATCTGGAGGAGAGAGCGAGCTTCAATAGAGTTATATAACAGAGAGAGAGAGAGAGAGAGAAAGAGAGAGAGGGAGAGAGAGGGAGAGAGAGCGAGAGAGAGAGGGAGAGAGAGGGAGAGAGAGCGAGAGAGAGAGGGAGAGAGAGAGGGAGGGAGAGAGAGAGAGAGAGAGAGGGAGAGAGAGAGAGAGAGAGAGAGAGAGAGAGAGCGAGAGAGAGAGAGAGAAAGAGAGAGAGGGAGAGAGAGGGAGAGAGAGCGAGAGAGAGAGGGAGAGAGAGAGGGAGGGAGAGAGAGAGAGAGAGAGAGAGAGAGAGGGAGAGAGAGAAAGAGAGAGAGAGAGAGAGAGGGAGAGAGAGAGGGAGAGAGAGCGAGAGAGCGAGAGAGAGAGAGGGATAGACAGAGAGAGAGAGAGAGAGAGTCAGGGGAAACAAGGTTTAATTAATTCAGTATGAACTGTAACTCTCTCTCTGCCTCTCCCCCTCCCCCTTCTCTCCCCCTTCCCCCCTCTGCTGGTGGAGGATGGAACAGCCGCTTGTTAAATCCTGTTTCCTTGAAGTTGCCTCTCTCCTCCTCCTCCTGGCCTGAGCTCATTCTACACTTTAACAATGAACAACACAATCACAGGTTGTTGTGACCAGGACTGAAGTCGACTTCGTGTTCGTTTGATTTGAAACACAATGATAAAAAAGAGTTCACCTGCTACACAACACAACACAATACTAGATGCGACGCACACAGTCAGGAAATCATGGTTCAAGTGATCGGAACGATTCATGATCCGACATCATCGATTAATAATTAAATAAATGTGATCGTAAGGTTGTGTGTGAAGAGCGACAGAGAAGAACACACACACACACACACACACACTCTCACACACATACATATATATTATTTAGCAGTTTATAAAATAAATTCCTAGAGGAAACAAAACAATGCTAATTGTCTCCGGTAGAACGATGCTAATTGTCTCCGGTAGAACGATGCTAACTGTCTCCGGTAGAACGATGCTAATTGTCTCAGGTAGAACGATGCTAGTTGTCTCAGGCAGAACGATGCTAAATGTCTCCGGTAGAACGATGCTAAATGTCTCCGGTAGAACGATGCTAATTGTCTCAGGTAGAACGATGCTAGTTGTCTCCGGTAGAACGATGCTAAATGTCTCCGGTAGAACGATGCTAAATGTCTCCGGTAGAACGATGCTAACTGTCTCAGGTAGAACGATGCTAATTGTCTCCGGTAGAACGATGCTAAATGTCTCCGGTAGAACGATGCTAATTGTCTCAGGTAGAACGATGCTAACTGTCTCCGGTAGAACGACGCTAAATGTCTCCGGTAGAACGATGCTAATTGTCTGAGGTAGAACGATGCTAATTGTCTCAGGTAGAACGATGCTAGTTGTCTCAGGTAGAACGATGCTAGTTGTCTCCGGTAGAACGATGCTAACTGTCTCCGGTAGAACGATGCTAATTGTCTCCGGTAGAACGATGCTAGTTGTCTCAGGTAGAACGATGCTAGTTGTCTCAGGTAGAACGATGCTAATTGTCTCAGGTAGAACGATGCTAACTGTCTCCGGTAGAACGATGCTAGTTGTCTCCGGTAGAACGATGCTAATTGTCTCCGGTAGAACGATGCTAACTGTCTCCGGTAGAATTGTCCCACTCTTCACAGGAAGTCCTAGAATTGACCGACTGGTTGAAACTGGTCCCGCCTCCTGCCAGGGGGGAGTGGGGATGGGTGAACATTACAACATGATTGGGCGAAGCAGAGCCCCTCCCCCACCCCTGTAGAAACGACCCCATGAAGACGTGCTACGGCTGTGATGTTCCGTGGTTCCTACCATCATCCTCTGCCTGTGCCGCTTGGCTTTCCTCACGTTGTTGATGAATCTTCGTCCCATCTTCTTGGCGTACCACACCGACACAAACATCACTCCTGCCTCTCTTCAGGGGGGGGGGTGGGGGGTCTTACATAAACGCCGAGGATGAATAATTAACCAGCGAACACCGAGGTCGTCCTCAGCAGGAAGCGCTCAGCCCCTCAGGCGCCAGCCTCCGACATGACGGACGACCCAGAGCACCACCCTGCCATCCTCCGGCCGTCCAGAGGGGGGGTGACCGAGCGACCGACAAATCCTCCAAAATAAAAGAAAAGAGAGAGAGAGAGAGGCTGTTTCTCACTCTGTCATCCCTCCTCCGCTCTCTCTCTCTCTCTGCTCGACCCTCCTAATGCCCCACTGCACATCTCCCCCCTCTCTCTCCATCTGCATCTCTATGTCTCTCGCCCGCTCGCTCTCTGAAGGAATCCCCTCCCCTACGTGATGTCACTCGCCCGCCGGCCGTGAGAGAGAGAGAGAGAGACAGATGGAGAGACAGAGAGACAGAGACAGATAGAGAGAGAGACTATAATAGAAATCGGACAAAAAGAGTGCTTTCAGCAAACACATACACACACACACACACACACACACACACACACACACAAAGATTTCAGCTAATATTGTTGCCATGGCAACACCCCCCTTTCCATTTCTGTGGTCGCCCTCCCTAGAATTCTTGCCGTTGCCATGGTGATGGCTGAGAAAAAAAAAAGAAGCAGCATCACATTCAGAGTGGGCACGAGCATCCCACGCCTGTGTGTGTGTGTGTGTGTGTGTGTGTGTGTGTGTGTGTGTGTGTGTGTGTGTGTGTGTGTGTGCATGTGTGTGTGTCTGTGTGTGTGTACATACGGTGAGTGCAGCAGGGTGTGTGTATCCGTCCAGATGTGTGTGGCTCAGTTCAGTGCTGCGTCCGTGGATCATGTGACCGGGGCTGGGATCGACAGGCGGAGTCTCATCGTCTTGGTAACGATATTTCTGTAGAGACACAGTGTTAGCATTAGCATTAGCTGTTCCAATCACGTTACTGGACCCCGGCCGGGTTTAGAGACACTTCTGTCCCTGAGGCTCCTCTGAAACCTCCTGTAGAACCTCATGAAGAACCTCCTCTAAATTCTCGTCCAGAACATCTTCTACAACCTCCTCTAGAACCTCATGAAGAACCTCCTCTAGATTCTCGTCCAGAACATCTTCTACAACCTCCTGTAGAACCTCATGAAGAACCTCCTCTAGATTCTCGTCCAGAACATCTTCTATAACCTCCTGTAGAACCTCATGAAGAACCTCCTCTAGATTCTCGTCCAGAACATCTTCTACAACCTCCTGTAGAACCTCATGAAGAACCTCCTCTAGATTCTCGTCCAGAACATCTTCTACAACCTCATCTAGAACCTCATGAAGAACCTCCTCTAGATTCTCGTCCAGAACATCTTCTACAACCTCCTGTAGAACCTCATGAAGAACCTCCTCTAGATTCTCGTCCAGAACATCTTCTACAACCTCCTGTAGAACCTCATGAAGAACCTCCTCTAGATTCTCGTCCAGAACATCTTCTACAACCTCCTGTAGAACCTCATGAAGAACCTCCTCTAGATTCTCGTCCAGAACATCTTCTACAACCTCCTCTAGAACCTCATGAAGAACCTCCTCTAGATTCTCGTCCAGAACATCTTCTACAACCTCCTGTAGAACCTCATGAAGAACCTCCTCTAGATTCTCGTCCAGAACATCTTCTAGAACCTCATGAAGAACCTCCTCCACCATTCTAACAGAGTGAGGTTCCTGCAGGAGTCACCTTACCTCCTCATACGCTAAACTACATTTAATCCATTAATACAAACATTAAAGAACATGTAATTAAAGAACTTTAAGGGAGTCTCATTAACGTTGAAAAAATACTTTTGATACTCTGATCCGATTGGTTAATAGGAAGATGAAGCGGTAGAGACAGTGATACGTTGCCATAGAAACAAGAAGGCCTGAGAGCCGGTGGCGCTCTGCAACTTACATCAGTGGAAGGAGGAGGAGCCTGAATTCATGAGGATACACAGGCAGAGGGAGTTGACCTCTGACCTCTCACCTGAGAGGTTCACTGGAGGTCACACCTCAAACCTGTCTGTCTGTCTGTCTGTCTGTCTGTCTGTCTGTCTGTCTGTCTGTCTGTCTGTCTGTCTGTCTGTCTGTCTGTCTGTCTGTCTGTCTGTCTGTCTGTCTGTCTGTCTGTCTGTCTGTCTGTCTGTCTGTCTCCTTGCCTGAGTCAGTTCACACAGCAGATACACAAACACACACACACTAATGACCCTCTGACCTCTGACCCTAACCCTTGTTGGAAATCTGAAGTCTGTGTGATGTGTGGCCTTCAGCACGCACACACACACAGACACACACACAGACACACACACAGACACAGACCTGAACCTTTGAGTCAATGAGGCGATGTTTTCTTTGCGTTTGTTTGTTTGTTTGTTTGTTGTTTGTTTGTTTGTTGGAGGAGGACTAGGCGTTTACATTAAAACGTTTACATTGCTTTAAAAAAACAGACCTGAACTAGTTTACACTGATGTTAACTGGTCAGAAGTTGTTGAAAGAAGAGTAGAATGTGTTAATGGACGTGTTGGTAAATTTTCCCGTTTAATGTGAAACTTCAAACGAATCAAATCTCTTCCGAAGCTGAAACAGAGTTTGGAACAGTTGGCAAATAAAAAGCGTCTGCTTCAAACAACATGAACATTTTAAATCATAACTTTACGCACAACATCCTGTTACATCCTGGTCACTGACAAGGTCAGCAAAAGTTCAAAATCATGTTTCTCTCAACAAAGACTGACCAGCCTGCTCCACCTGTGATCCAAACAGGTGACTCCATCCAATAAATCAACCAACCAATCAACCAACCAATCAATCAATCAACCAATCAACCAACCAACCAACCAATCAATCAATCAATCAACCAACCAATCAATCTACCAATCAATCAATCAATCAATCAACCAATCAACCAATACACCAATCAACCAGTCAATCAATCAATCAACCAATCAACCAATCAATCAATCAATCAACCAATCAATCAACCAATCAACCAATCAATCAATCAACCAACCAACCAATCAACCAACCAACCAATCCTACCACCAACCAGATTTGTAACATCAGCTGAATGAGAGGGGATGTCATGTGACTTTTTACAGGTCACATGATGTTTCAACATGAATTTAAAGAGAAACGTGAATAAAAACACTATGATGTTTTCTCTCTGAGTCCGAAGCATCGTGTTCATCTGATCTGTGAGTTTTGGTTGAACATTGTAATTTAGGGACTAAAGGATTTTTATCTTCTTCCTCTTCTTCTTCTCTTGTTTAATTCTGTCTCTCTTTCCTGTGATTGGTCCAAAAGTTCAAACTATCCAACAAAGTGTTTTCACTCTGGATCAGAACCAGGTTCAGTTTGATCCGGACCCAGAACTCCTCTTCTGCTCTGAGGAACCGTTCACACCTGGTGTTCAAGAAGAGTCTGAAGCTCTGAATCCAACCAGGTGTGAAAGTTTCCTCAATTATTTAGAATTAATTTGAGAAACGTCTCAGAACTGGTTTGGATTTAAAACAGAGACTCTGCATCAAACGCATTGTTTACATCTTTATCTGGATAATAAAAACAACAACAAAGAGTTCTTCTTCTTCAGATTAGCAGACCAGATGCTACAGTAGCGCTGTGCTTCAGAACAAAGTGTCAGTTGATCTAATCCCGCCTCTCTCTCCTGATGAACGTGGTTCTTGGTTCTGTACAGATGTTGGTTGGGACCGGTCGTCCCGGCTGAGAGGAGACGTTTGATTCATTGACCCTCGGAACACCTGATGACATGTGACCTGTTGCACTGCGCCTCTAATTCAGATCAATCAGGATCGTGGGGTCTGTGTCATGTGACGTGCATGAAGTTCACATGTGACTGAAGGTCCTGATCGCTACAGCTGTGCTAACAGCTAGCAACAAGCTGGAGGTACCCTGAGCTATATGCTACACACACACACACACATACAGTCACACACACACAGAGGAAAGAGAGAGAGTAGTGAATGAAACATGACGGAAGCAGCAACACACACACACACATGACAACACTGGCTTTGATGTATTATGAGGACACACTTGCACACACATATGTTTATAAGGAAACATGAGTGTGTGTGTGTGTGTGTGTGTGTGTGTGTGTGTGTGTGTGTGTGTGTGTGTGTGTGTGTGTGTGTGTGTGTGTGTGTGTTAGCGGATGCGTGCGGGCGGTCTGCTCTTACCTTGGTGGTGACAATGCAGAGGCAGTCCATATCCACACACACACACACAGTCACACACACACACACATTTCCACACACACTCACACACTCATGCTCAACCTCTCTCTCTCTCTCTCTCTCTCACTCTCTCTTTGTCACCCTCCCCCCCTCTCTCTCTCTCCTCGTTCGTCTATCTGTCTATCCTCCCTCGCTCGCCCGCTCTCTCGCCTCTTGTATCCCTCTGACTGTCAGCAGCGAGCGAAAGAGAGGGAGAGAGAGATAGAGAGAGGGATGAGCGAGCAGTGCAGGAGGAGAGCAAGACAGATGAAGAAGGGGGGGGGCTGCACACCGCCTTGAGTCACTCACAAAAAGACAGAGAGAGGTCGAGAGACATTGAAAGACAATGAGACAGACGGGGGGGGGGGGGGGGCTGGGCTCCTGTTGCCATGGTGTTATGCAGCTGTTGCCCCGGCAATGTTACTGCAGCTGTTGCTAGGTAACAGCAAAGGGTGTTGCCATGTGGATTAGAGAGAAAGACTGAAAAGTGTGTGTGTGTGTGTGTGTGTGTGTGTGTGTGTGTGTGTGTGTGTGTGTCTGTGTGTGTGTGTGTGTGTGTGTCTGTGTGTGTGTGTGTGTGTGTGTGTGTGTGTGTGTGTGTGTGTGTGTGTGTGTGTGTGTGTGTGTGTGTGTGTGTGTGTACCTGTCCAGGTGTGTGTGGTTGGCTCCCTGTTGCCTGGTTCTCACACACCGTCAGCTCGTAGAACTCCTGGATGTCTGTGGACACACACACACACACACACACACACACACACACACACACACACATACACACACACGTAAGTCTATCACACTGTAGTCCAATGACATCCCTCCTCCTCCAGAAGTGTAAAGTATCTCAGTAAATATTGTAAATTGATCAGAATCAGAATCAGAAGTAGGTTTACACCGACCTGGAATTTGCTCTGGTTTTATTCGATAACACTGACGATCAGAGGAGAGATATTATATTGTAATGATACTAATGTAATCTTATTCTAATTACATTATATTTAACAATAATATTATGTAATTTAATAAGAATATGTAATATTTATATATTATACAAAAGTGAGGAGATGAAGAGCTGACGTCATTTTCAGCTTCAGACCTGAAGATTCACTGTTTTTGTTTTTCATTGACCCAAACTGATCAGAGTATTGATCATCTTGATATTATGATTATTATTAATATTATTATAATTATCATATTTATTTTTATGTTTTTGTTTTTATAGTTGTTTTTATTATTCACCAATGGAACAGAGGGGACCTTTTCTCAAGTTTGGAGAAGTAGTATTATGATAATTATAACTAGAAGTATTTTTATATCATGACTGCAGCACTTGTAATATTATATAATTATATAACACTTAATATGTGTGTAATATGTGAAGATGTGTGTAACATGTGTGTAACATGTGTGTTACCCAGCAGAGCCTGGAACAAGTCACTCTGGAAGATGTTGAGCAGTTTCTCTGCTCGACCTTTGACCCCTTCAGCAGCTCCAGCCTGACAGGCCTCCATCACCTGGAGAGCACGTTCAGTATCTGAGAGACACAGCACAGACTCTACTGTAATATACTGTAATGTACTGTATTATACTGTCAACTACTGTAATGTACTGTAATATACTGTATTATACTGTCAACTACTGTAATCTACTGTATTATACTGTCAACTACTGTAATGTACTGTAATATACTGTATTATACTGTCAACTACTGTAATCTACTGTATTATACTGTCAACTACTGTAATATACTGTATTATACTGTCAACTACTGTAATCTACTGTATTATACTGTCAACTACTGTAATCTACTGTTTTATACTGTCAACTACTGTATTATACTGAAATATACTGTCAACTACTGTAATATACTGTTTTATACTGTCAACTACTGTATTATACTGTATTATACTGTCAACTACTGTAATATACTGTATTCTACCAGACTCTACTGGACTCTACTGTAATCTATTGTAATCTACTGGAAGCTACTGTAATATACCAGACTCTACTGGTCTCTACTGTCAACTACTGTAACGTACTGTAATCTACTGTAATCTACTGGACGCTACTGTAATCTATTGTAATCTACTGGACGCTACTGTAATCTACTGGTCTCTACTGGACTCTACCGGACTCTACTGTCAATTACTGTAATGTACTGTAATCTACTGGTCTCTACTGTAATCTACTGGACCCTACTGGACTCTACTGTAATCTATTGTAATCTTCTGGACGCTACTGTATTCTACTGGACTCTGCTGGACCCTGCTGGTCTCTGCTGGAATCTACTGGAGTCTACTGTAATCTACTGGTCTCTACTGGACTCCAATGTAATAAACTGTATTCTACTGTAATCTACCGTGATATAGTGGACTCTACTGCTCTCTACTGTAATAAACTGATCTCTGCTGTAAACTACTGTAATCTACTGATCTATACCACAATATACTGGACTCTATACTGGTCTCTACTGGACTCTACTGGTCTCTACTGGACTCTACTGTAATCTACGGGACTCTACTGTAATAAACTGATCTCTACTGTAAAGTACTGTAATCTACTGATCTCTACCACAATATACTGTACTCTATACTGGTCTCTACTGGACTCTACTGGTCTCTACTGGACTCTACTGTAATCTACGGGACTCTACTGTAATAAACTGATCTCTACTGTAAAGTACTGTAATCTACTGATCTCTACCACAATATACTGGTCTCTACTGTCAACTACTGTAATGTACTGTAATCTACTGGTCTCTACTGGACTCTACTGTAATCTATTGTAACCTACTGGTATCTACTGTAATCTACTGGTCTCTACTAGACTCCAATGTAATATACTGTATTCTACTGGACTCTGCTGGAATCTACTGGAGTCTACTGGAGTCTACTGGTCAGTACTGTACATCCTGTATTCTACTGTAATCTACCGTGATATAGTGGACTCTACTGGACTCTACTGGACTCTACTGGTCTCTACTGGACTCCAATGTAATAAACTGTATTCAACTGTAATCTACCGTGATATAGTGGACTCTACTGCTCTCTACTGTAATAAACTGATCTCTACTGTAAACTACTGTAATCTACTGATCTATACCACAATATACTGGACTCTACTGGTCTCCACTTTAATATTCTTATTTATTATCGTTTAAAAGCAGTCATATGATATTTGATGCTAAACTTTGTGACGTCAGCTTCTTCAACATAATCAATACTTTATTAAAACCTGTCTCCCGCCCCCTGGTGGACAGTCAGTGCATTGCAACCAGTAATGATCATATCCAACATGGCGGCCGTCATGAAGTACGTGACAGAAAATCTTTACATCAGGAAAACTTTATGTTTCATATCAATATTTCAACATAAACTACTTATTTATACATGATTTACATGTAACAAAGCAGATGAATGAGGTCATCATGACGTCATTATTATTGTTAAAGTTCAGAGGTCAAACCCTGACGACTCAGAGAACAGAAATGCTGACGAAGAGAGGAAAAGAGGAAGAGGAGTTTGAGACTAAAGAACAACACACTGTACACACACACACACACCTCACACACACACACACATGTACACACAACAAGAAACACACACTCTTTCTAAACAATGTCTCACCTTCTCTTTTCAGCGGCATGTCGTCTCTCTCCCTGATCCACTTTAATCTTCTTTAGGGATTTTACACACATACACAGAGAGCATGCTGGGTAATGAAGTCTTAATCCCACCACTCCGATCATTCCACACAGATTACACACTGAAGCCCCGCCCCTCTCCTGTGGGCACAGCCCAGGATTGGATGACGTCCTCATTGTCAGTTTGATTGACAGTTTTTAGTGATCAGCCATTGATTAAACTTCACATAAATAAGAAATAACATCAAATATAAAAGAAATCTGAAAAGCAGAAATAAATGCTAATAATTTATTTATTTGAATCTAATCATCAACAGTAACTGTCTGAGACCAATAAAAAAACATGAATAACTTAATTTAAAATCCTCAAACACGACCGTTCATTATAAACATAAACTCATTTTATAATAATGAAAGGACGTTAATGATGATGAAATTATTAATTTACTGTGATGGATCATTTAGAATCAATAATGAACCAATTCAGGATTAATAATGAACCCAGCAGTCAACATTTACTCAAGGGGTTTAGCGCCACCTTGTGGGAGAAAGGTGGCGACATCAGCTTTATGGCCATGTATGCACTTATATATACAGTCTGTGTGTTTGCATACACATATAAGGACTTTGACTCCGGTTTTTCTGTTGCTCTCAACGTACACAACTAAACAAATAAACAACAAAACAACAGAAAGGACAATATAAATATATATATTTATAATTTAGAACATCGCACAGGCAGTGTTCCTGACACTGTATGATTCATCGCTCATCGGCCAGAGGACAGAAGCTGTTCTGGTAGTTTTGGCCTTCAGTGCTCGGTAGCGCCCACCAGAGGCGAGGAGCTGCAACTGGTCCAGGCTGTGATGATGTTCAGAGCAGACTGGATGACGGCGGTTTGGAGCTGGATCTGCAGCTCCTGAGGCAGCTTGAACTTCCTGAGGTAGAGCAGGAGCTTCATCCTCTGTGATGGAGCCCATGTTGGAGGCCCACTTTAGATCCTGGGAGATTGTGGATCCCAGGAACCTGAAGGTCTCCACTGCAGACACAGTGCTGTTGAGTGTGGTGAGGGGGGGCAGTGTCGGGGGGCTCCTCCTGAAGGGGGCTGACTCCCCACCGTCCCTGATGAGGCCGATGACCGTGGGGTCGTCTGTGAACATCAGGAGTTTAATGGTCCTGGTCCTGCTGATGGTCCTGGTCCTGCTGATGGTCCTGGTCCTGCTGATGGTCCTGGTCCTGCTGATGGTCCTGGTGCTGCTGATGGTCCTGGTGCTGCTGATGGTCCTGGTCCTGCTGATGGTCCTGGTCCTGCTGATGGTCCTGGTGCTGCTGATGGTCCTGGTCCTGCTGATGGTCCTGGTCCTGCTGATGGTCCTGGTGCTGCTGATGGTCCTGGTGCTGCTGATGGTCCTGGTCCTGCTGATGGTCCTGGTCCTGCTGATGGTCCTGGTCCTGCTGATGGTCCTGGTGCTGGACCCTGTCTGCTAGGAGGTCAGTGGTCCAGTGCCGGGTGGGGGGTGCAGTGCAGTCCCCGGGGCAGGGGGTCCACCAGGGGGCCTGTGTGTCCTTCAGCTGGGTCAACACCAGGCTCTCAAACGAATCATAATAGTCTTAATAACCAAAATAGTTATGAAATGTTATGTATACTGTTGTCTTCTGTACACTTCAGTCTGCTGGAAATAGATGTGTGTGTCTGAGAGTGTGGTGTGTGTGTGTGTGTGTGTGTGTATTTTAATGGTTGACGCTGATTGGTCGGGGGTCCTCTTGTTTTTAGTCAGGCACCTCTCCGGGCGCCTCTCTGCTCCGCACTTTCTCCCGCCTTCCCCAGCTCACACCAATCACAAGACAGCTCGGCTCTAATTGGTCAGAAGGCGGGGAGGCGGGGCGTCGGGTCGGCACGCCATTGGTCGGCTGTGTGGTCGCTCACGTCCCGCTGCGGCTGGTCTATAAAGCGGAGGGCTCGGCTCAGCGGCTAGCAGTTAGCAGCTAGCAGTTAGCAGCTAACACTTAGCAGCTAGCTGCGGCCAAACCGTCGCGTCATCGCCCCGCACACACACACTGACACACGCACTCACGTGCACGGAGAGATCGGCGGGGGCGTGTTTCCACGCACGGTGCGTGTGTGTTCGCGAGTGTTTGTAGTTGTACGACTTTGTGAAGTGTCTGCGTGTTAGCTCCATGCTAAGTGCTTCCTGCATGTTAGCTGCAGAAGCTAACTGTTTACCTGCGTGTTTCTTACTGCTAGTGTGAATTATTCATGAGCCCGCCCCGGGATTGGTTGATCCAGCGGAAGGGGGCGGGGTTAGGACGAGTTTTTGCGGAATGTGGGGCGTTCGACACACGCACACAGACACACACACACACACTCAGGTCTATTTGTGTCACACACACTGACTGACAGTGTGTGATTGGAAACAACAAGTGGAGCATAACGGTGAGTACCATTGATTTCACACTGATTGATACTAATCAACAAGTAATAATCATAAGCTACACACTGATGACCTTTGACCCCTGATCACTGTGAATGATCCCTTGTTTATACTGGAGCTGCAACTAACCATTGTTTTGATTAACTAGAATTAAGGATTGTTTTGACAAGTCAGAATGATGTTATATATTTATATTTTATACACAAATTCTAACTTTGACAGTAAAAGTCTAAAAGACGATATGGTAAAGTTGTTCTGCTGAATGTGTCTGTGTGACTGTCTCACTCTCACAGCTCATCAGTGCTGTTACTTTACACCAGATGTGCTCTTTAGAATCATTACTAAAACAGTTTCATAGATAACTTTACACATTCATTAACTCATATTCCAGCCAAAACAAATTACCGTTGTGGATCAAGGAAAGCATGATGTTCACTAGTGCTTATTATTCTGTGGTTCCACCTGGTGAGACTTCACCCCCAGCTCAGCTCCCAGTAAAACGACAAACTGTCACTTTAATACTCTCCACTGTGCAGTATTCACTATACTATACTCATTTGTAATAAATGTCTGTGCAATATGAACCGTATGTGCAATCCATTCACTGTACATATTCTGACACATAATATATTTCTTACACTGTAGATCGGTTTAATCACATTTATATATTTTTCTATATATTGTTGTTTCTATTTCTTTCTATTCCTTCTCCCAAGTCCTTGATGCTACTTATGTGTTCTGCTGCTGTAACTATGCAAAAAGGACTTGTTATCTTATCTTATTTAGTGAGTATAATTTACAGTAGAAATGTTAGAATTGAGAAAGCACAATAGTAAAGTAGTATTTCATATGAATCCTACCGCACTACATTTGAAATGTTGAAGCGTGTGTAGTTTGACTGTAATGATGGTGAAGGAAGAAAGATGCAAACAGTCCAGGAGCCGTGACCCATCACAGTTCACATCTGTTCTCACATCTGTTCTCACATCTGTTCTCACATCTGTTCTCACGTCTCTTCCTGTTCTGCAGATTAAAACCATGTTAGTAAATATGTGGAAACGTGATCCCTGGCTTTCAGATTATTACACATTATGAACTTTACCTCAGATATTGAAGCTAACTGTGTTAGCAGCTGGTTCTCAGCGCAGGCGGGAGCTCGGTGTAGTCAGTAGCAGGTGGGCGTGTTTACAAATGTGTCAGAGTTCAGATCTACCTCTCCAGCTCCTCCCTTTTTCCAAATATGGTATCGTTCGTTACAATGGCTCCACACTGACAAGATGGCGCTGATCAAATTCAAAACTCTTGGCTTCAAATCGTCAGTTCACAAACGAATGGGTTACGTCACGCTGGGTTTCCTCCTGGTCACAGCAGAGCAGCTGAAATCTGTATTTACACAAAACTTAACAATGAATCATCTTCCAGGAAGTTGTTTCTGCTTTATAACATAACCGCTGTGAAACAATCTGAAGATCTCCTTTAGTGATTTTGTTTCACTGCTTTGAGATTGTTTCAGCGCCTCTCTCTCTCTGTGGGCGGTGCTTATCTCCGTCCGTTTTCAAACATATACTCCTTTACTCCATGCCCCCTGCTCTCCTCCAGCAGGGGGCGTACATGCTTCGTGCCGTGGATGCTTCGTGCGTCTCGCTCCTCTGGGTTCACTGTGACCTCACACAACCCCACCCTGGCCACGCCTCCACCCTGGCAACTCTCAGCTCTAATGTGTGAGCAGCTGGTGAATGTGATTTGTCGAGCTAACCCCTCCCTTCTCTCTCTGTAGATCACTGTGATTGGCTGATTTTTCCTGAGGCTGAAGATGATCAGGATGTCATTGGACAAACAGACTATCGTCTCTCGTGCGTCGCCCAACGCAACCGGCCCGTTCCCTCCCGATGTCGCCCTATCAGAGCAGCCACAGTTGGCTAAGACACGCCCCCTGTATTGTAAAAACGGCCTGCAGCCCCCCAGCAACAGCCAGCCCCCACTGGCCGGCCCTCCCGCTCAGCGAATAGGAAAGAGGCGTTACTCTATGGGCGTAAGCTTCAAGGGGCCGGCCAAGCGCCATCGCCGCACGAACAGTGACAGCCAATCAGAGCCTGTGCTGCCAAGTCACTTTTTGTTGGGCGGGAACATCTTCGACCCGCTGAACCTGAACTCGCTATTGGATGAAGAAGTCAACAGGTGAGAGTTTGGTGATGAATCTATCTGTTGATTCGTCCAATAATTAATAATATTAATTGTACTTACTAATAAAACAATACCTTTATTCTATAAAAACTAAACCCCTCCCCTTCTCTTCAGAACGACCAATCAGGAGACACCAAAGTGCTCGCCACTGCCGTCTCGGGGCGGCGACCCCGTAGAGATCCTGGTTCCGCGTGACATCACCGACCCCCTGAACCTGAAGGGCGGGGGGGGAGAGGGGGGAGGTGGCGTCCTGCTGTCGCCGGTGAAGATCAGGAGGAGGCACCGGAACCGACATCATGGGGGGGGGGCGGGGGGAGGAGGAGGGGGGGGTGAAGGGGAGGTGCTACCCGCTCGACTGTTTCCCTCCACAGCTGCACTGACAGGTGAGACCGGATCAATCATCCGATCGCGTGACGACCACGAAGTTCCTGAGATTAACGTGTTCTTTCATCATGTTGTGCAGTTCCTCTGCCGACCACCGAGGGCAGTGTCGCTGCATCTCCTCTTCCCTGTGAACTCAACACTGCCATAACCTGCCGAGATGACGTAGCCCCGCCCCCCATACTCCCCAGGAGACACACGCATCCTCCGCCAGGCCACACCCACAAACCCGGTAACCAGGGTGATGGTCGTCAACGGAGACGGCGGCGCACCACGTCGACGAGGTTAGCAGACGCCGCTACGAACACTGTCCCCGTGACGACTGCGAGTCACACAACTGAGTTCCACACACCACTGGTGGGAGGGGCTAAAACTGGCAGGTGAGTCTTACACCATAAGTGATTTCAAACGCTGTCATCTGATTGGACGCCCTGGTCACATGAGCTCCGTGCTGCTTGCTCCAGGTGCAGAGACGCTCATCCCGGCTCCACGCGGCTTCCAGAGAAGAAGAAGGACAAACACCGATACCAGCACGGCAACCACAGCCGTTACTATGGCTACCATGGTTTCTATGGTGACCCGTGGGAGGGGCGGGTGGGGGCAGAGGATGACCCGCGCCTGCAGCTCCTGGAAGCCGATTGGTTTAAAGACAAGACAGTGCTGGATGTGGGCTGCGGCGCCGGTCACATGACTGTTAGTATTTCCCGCAGGTTTAACCCCGTTCACATCCTGGGGGTGGAGCTAGACAAACGATTGGTCTGTGCCGCCAAGCAGAACATCAGGCACTTCCTGTCACATGATCTGGTCGTGGAGGAGAGGAGGAGAAGGGAGGAGGTGAAGAGGGAGGAGTTTGATCAGGCGCTCTCCCTCCTCTCCTTCCCTCTGTCGTTCCGGGTGAGTCGAGGTCCTCTCTCTGCCCCCCCGCTCCTCCCTCACCCCCCCTCTGCCTCCACCAGGTTCCCGAGCAACATCTCCATCGTCCAGGTGAGTGAGACTCCAGCTGATCATCAGCTCCGGGTTCGATACGTCTCAGGTCAGGACCTTCGTCCGTAGCCTTGTTGCTAGGCAACGGCTGTAAGGGCGGGACTAGCTGGTGACGTAGTAGGACGACCAGCCTCCTGTGGGTTGGGCCGGTGTTGGATCAGCTGACGTCGGCCCCCCCACTCAGTCGTATCTGAGTTTATTTAATTAGTTCTTCAGTGTTTTGTGGGAAGTTCAAGTCTTTTAAAACGATAGAAAGTGTGAATGTGTGTGTCGTCAGTTTGCTGATCACGTCTTTTTGACCTTGTGACCTTCGACCCCGCTGACATCACAGCTGTGACTCCTCCCCCAGGGTGACTACATGTCCCAGAGTGAGGCGTGGCCAGGGCGGGGCCAGTATGATGTCATCATGTGTCTGGGCGTGACCAAGTGGGTGCAGCTGCAGTCGGGTGACGGGGGCGTGGTCCGACTTTTCAAACGAGCCTATCAGAGCCTGTCTCTGGGCGGATTATTCATCCTGGAGCCGCAGCCCTGGAGCAGCTACAGCCACAGCAAGAGGGCATCGGTAACACAAAACCCACACACACAGACACACACAGCTTCCCCCAGCAGTGTTCACTGACGTGTGCGTGTGTGCGTGTGTGCGTCCTGTAGGAGGCGACGTGTCGTCACTACCGGAGCGTGCGGTTGAGACCGGAGCACTTCACCTCCTTCCTGACGGACGCGGTGGGCTTCACCTCCTACCGGCTGCTCACACACTCAGGTACGCCACCCACACCTCAACTCATGATGTGCAGTTCCTTTGTTTGACCACCAGGGATGATGTCATCCAGTGAGAACCATATGGAAGCAGCTGCTGCCTCTCGCTGAGCATGATGGGAGTTGTATCTTTTGTCAGGAGAACTTCTGTTTGTACGTTTCTAGGCAACCAGAGGCCGGTTTACCTGTTCCACAAAGGCCCCGCCCAGAGGAAGTGATGTCACGGATGGAAGGTGACTGTAGCTCAGCCTGTCATTTCGTTACCATGGCGTCAACGTGAAACTGATGCTGAGGAGGCAGCGGATTGGTGGAGGAGGCGGAGCCTCCACCAGGCTGCTTGATGACATCACATCAGAGAGAAGTGTGACCTCTGGTCCTGGATACTGATTGGACACTTTAGAGGAAGTGACATGTTCAGATTCGTCTCTTCAAAATATTTTTGTTCTTTCAAAATAAAGAGAATTTTTCAGCTGCTGAGTCGTTTCAAACAGTTTTTAAAATCTGACATTCTTCAGCTTCTCTGGAGGTAAAAATGTTCGAGGATAAAGATGAATACATTTAAATCATCGATCATGAAACATTTTTGTTCTAAATATTATAATCTTTATTTAAACATATATATATATATTTTTTTTTTTTTAAAGATAAAAAGTGTTTACCAGGTTCTCTCGGTCTCTCAGCTGTTGAACCTCGTGGTCACATG
>NC_083657.1:400000-402500 GCF_963576545.1 Limanda limanda | reverse complement strand
CGACCATCTGCTGGTTTCCTGTGACTTTAAATCAGTGGTCATGGGAATTTCAGCGCCTGAAAAGTCACAGTAAATTTGCTAAATCTTAAAAAATGTCCTGTAAAAGATTTGAATGATTCCCATGAAAACTTCAGTAATGTTCTCAAAGATTTCCTCAGAATGTTCCCAGTGTTTTCTGACGCAATCCCAGAATATTCTCATCATGATTATGAAGAGAACGATATTCAGATCGTCGATGTTTCACAAAATAAATCCTCTAAAGACGTCCCGAGGTTCCTCGGGTGAATATTCCCACAGTCCGTTTGGAAATGATTCGTCCACAACTTTAAAATGTCTGTAAAAATGTTCTGATCAAATCCCAGAATATTCCTTAAAATCAGTAAAAACTCGTCCACGAAGAAAATCCTTCAGATGAAACAGAATCTGCAGGAAGTTCTGTTCATGTTGCACCAAAGGAAAACCCCCTGTTTGATAGACAGGGCTCAGAACCAATCCCAGCTGGGCTCTAATGCAGTGGGCGGGGCTTAGCCATGTCAGCAGGGTTGTAGTGGGCAGCACCAGGAAGAACTGAAATAATCTGCGACCAATCAGAGGCGTCCCCTGAACTGAATCCGATGTCCTGTGGCGGATGCTGATCTGACATTGGCTGTTCAAACAACCAATCAGGTCAGGGTAGGAGGAGCCTCAGGATTCCTGAGGAGGGGAGTGGCTGTAGTGGTTTGCAAGGCGGGGGGGCTAAATAAGTCCTTAGCGCTGACCAGCCGTTGTTCATAATAATGTGGGTGGAGTCTATGCAGGGGCAGTAAATCCATGTTACTCATTTAGTTCTTCCTGCTCCTTCATGTCACAGCAGCTCTCATTGGTCCAGAGGCAGGAAGTCTTCTGCATCGTGGGCGTGGTGGTGGAGGACAGCTCTGTGATTGGTCAGTAGAGCAGGGTGGGCGGAGGCTTGTGTATCCTGAGCGTCTGAATGGACGAGAGGATCTTCTTCTGGTGACCGGCCAGGGTCACGCCCACTCTGAGCAGGTCTCTATGGAAACAGGAGGAGAGGAAGGTCAAAGGTCAGAGTCAAAATCACCAAGAACAAGAGTGTTGACTGTGTCAGTGGGCCCTGAGTGTTGACTGGCAGGCAGCCTGGTCTGTGTTAGTGTGCCCTGAGTGTTGACTGGCAGGCAGCCTGGGTTGTGTTAGTGGGCCCTGAGTGTTGACTGGCAGGCAGCCTGGTCTGTGTCAGTGGGCCCTGAGTGTTGACTGGCAGGAAGCCTGGTCAGTGGGCCCTGAGTGTTGACTGGCAGGCAGCCTGGGTTGTGTTAGTGGGCCCTGAGTGTTGACTGGCAGGCAGCCTGGTCTGTGTCAGTGGGCCCTGAGTGTTGACTGGCAGGCAGCCTGGTCTGTGTTAGTGTGCCCTGAGTGTTGACTGGCAGGCAGCCTGGTTAGTGTGCCCTGAGTGTTGACTGGCAGGCTGCCTTGTCTGTGTCATGGGCCCTGAGTGTTGACTGGCAGGCAGCCTGGTCAGTGGGCCCTGAGTGTTGACTGGCAGGCCGCCTGGTCAGTGGGCCCTGAGTGTTGACTGGCAGGCAGCCTTGTCTGTGTTTGTGAGTGACGATGATCATACTCAGTGTTGAGTTGCGAGACGATCTCCAGGCTGATGAGACCGGCCTGAACGAAGCTCTGCT
Organism: Limanda limanda; assembly: GCF_963576545.1. NCBI lineage: Eukaryota > Metazoa > Chordata > Actinopteri > Pleuronectiformes > Pleuronectidae > Limanda > Limanda limanda. Next base: position 400,824 of record NC_083657.1, on the reverse strand, counting down.
CATATCGCTCCATCTTTATCGCTCGGAGCCACTCGGACACGGAACCACAGGCAGAGAGACGAGGGGGGACGCGCTGGTCCAGAAGAGGCTGGGACGAGCTGAGAGACAGAGAGACAGACAGAAAGGAAATTGCTTCAGGAATGTGATCATATGACCCTCTCTGCACCTGCTCATGTAAACAACCATGTGTAAACAGCTGTCAATCACACAGCTGGCTGCCCCGCAAGCCCCACCCACTGCCTGTCTCTCCATGGCAGACTCTGACCTTTGACCCCAGAAGCCACCAGCTGGTGCATGAATGAAATTCCACAGCTGCCAATCAAAGCCTCCACTGTCTGCTTAGCAAGGTGCCTCACCTCGTGCCCTCCTGGTGCGTCAACTTCAGGGAGGCGGGGTTACGGATCAGCCTATCGAGCGCTGCCACCACATCACAGAACCTCGGCCTGTTGGCTCGTTCCTTCTGCCAGCAGTCCAGCATCAGCGCGTGCAGGGAGGAGGGGCACTCGGGCGGCGGGGGCAAGCGGTAGTCCTGCTCGATGGCGTTGATCACCTGAAGAAGAGAGGGACAGATGGGTGAGTGAAGCGGGTGAGAGACAGACAGGTGAGTGAAGCGGGTGAGGTAGAGACAGGTGAGTTAGGCGGGTGAGAGACAGACAGGTGAGTGAGGCGGGTGAGGGACAGACGGGTGAGTGAGGCGGGTGAAAGACAGACAGGTGAGGGAGGCGGGTGAGAGACAGACAGGTGAGTGAGAGACAGACAGCGGGTGAGTGAGAGACAGACAGCGGGTGAGAGACAGACAGGTGAGTGAGGTGGGTGAGCTGTCT
>NC_083657.1:392500-395000 GCF_963576545.1 Limanda limanda | reverse complement strand
TGTGTGAGTTTATTTTCTATGTGCGTGGGTGTGTGTGTGTGTGTGTCTGTGTGTGTGTGTGTACCTTGGGACTGTAGCGGAGCTGGTAGTCCAGGATGTGGTTCTGGTTCTGAAGAACAGGAACGTTCCACTCCAGCGTCAGACCGCTCTCTGAGGACGCCGTCCTCCTCAGACCGGACACGGGAGCAGGAACTGAAGCAGCCAATCAGACGACAGCACCGTTAGTAACACATAGGACTCACAGAAATATTGTGATATGTGTTATATTGTGATATGTGTTATATTGTGTTGTGTTACATTGTGTGTGTGTGAACGGTTTCACTGGCGTCAGTAATGAAAGGTATTCTGGGTAACGTAGTGTTTGTACCGTCTCTGCTGGTGGTGACGTTGACCCGGTCCGAGGCCGGCTCTGATTGGCTGAGAGCAGAGACGCCGTTCAGCGATTGGACGGTGAAGCTGTACTTGGTGTAGGGGCGGAGTCCCCAGACGACGACGCGGCGCTGAGTCAGGCCGCGCTGCGCCGGGCGGTACAGGACGCTGTCATCACAAGGAGAACAGGAACCGTCCAATCCCTAGAGAGGAGACAGGAGGGCGGAGTCAGAGGTCTGTCTCTGGTTGGTGGGCGGCGTTCGGACGGTTCTGGTCAGTGTGGCGTACCTTAGTGCCGGAGGCGGATCCGGAGGCGGAGCCACAGCCGGAGCACAGGACTCTGTAGCTCAGGTCTCCTCGCCCGCCGCGCTCCAGCGGCTCGCTCCACTCCAGCGTCACCACGGTGTCGTTCACCTGGCTCACGATGGAGCGGGGGGCCGAGGGGGGGCCTGGGGAGGTCAGAGGTCACGGCAGGTAAATCAGTGGAAAGGTTTCTGTTGTGTTACATTGTTTTACAACAACAACAACAACAACAACAACAACAACAACAACTGCTGCTTCATATCTTTCATCAATTTGTTTGTCTTTCTTTCATTTGACTCATTTGTTTTGATCTGACACACACACACACACACACACACACACGCACACGCACACGCACACGCACACGCACACGCACACGCACGCGCACACACACACACTACTGAAACCTTAAACCTGTGTGTGTGTGTGTGCGTGCGCGTGTGCGTGTGTGTGTGTGTGTGTGTGCGTGCGCGTGTGTGCGTGCGCGTGTGTGTGTGTGTGTGTGTGCGTGTGTGTGTGGTTTTAAAACACAACATGTGTATCAATCCGGATATTTTCACATTTAGATCAGTTCATGACATCATCAGGCCATGAAAACATCTGATGCCTTATGATGTCACTGTGATGTCACTGTGATGTCACTGTGATGTCACTGTGATGTCATCAGGCTCTGCGACTGTCTGGTGGCCATAATGAGAGACACTGTAGAGGTGCATTGTGGGAAATGAGGAAGAGTCAGGAACACACCCAAAGAAAAGTCTGACTTACGGGTGCAAGCGGCGTGCGGCGGGTCGGAGTCGGCTCGGTGGTAACCAGGGTCACACAGGCAGTAGGCGGAGCCTGGGATCCGTGTGTTGCTATTGGCTGGACAGGGGTTACACACGCCAGGTCCTGACCCCGCCTTAAACTGACGAGACGCACAGGCTGGCGAGAAAAATATGAGTTCACATTAAAATAGTTGTTCTTGTCGTCGTTAAATCTCAGACGTGACAACTCTCTGCAGCAACAAAGGTACGCCGCAGGAAGTAGTTCCCACGCCGCAGTTAAACCTCACGAATAAAACATGTCCGACAGTTCTTCAGGTGGCGAGCTCGGAGGGGGGGGGTGGGGGGGGGGTCCTGAGAGACGGGCACAGGAGACATGTTAACGTGTCTCTTTGTTTCTGAACAATGATGAGATGGCGTCCGGATGAGGAACATCACAGGGAGCGAGGGAAGAGTGCAGCGGCGCAGACAGAGACAGGAAGTGACCTTGGCTTCGACAGGATGTGGAAAGTGCTGCCATGATGTCACCACGCCAACTCCCGCCCGGCGCCCTCACGCACACGCTCCCTCTGTCCCGCAGAGCCCAAGCAGCGCAAGTTAACCTCTGACCTTTTCACTCAGCCAGAACATTACCCCCCCCCCCCAGGGTTAACATGCAGCAGAAGCACCCCCCCTCCCATCAATGCATCCTGGTTGCAGTCAGCTGACCTCTGACCTCATACAAAATAACAGGAAGCTTCAACAACCGAATGTCTGTCGCCTCCTTTTTTATCCCCGACCCCCCCTCCCCTCGCCCATCCCCTCCCCCATCCCCTCCCCTTGCCCCCCTCACCCCCCCCCCCCCTGACTGAGGCCCTTCAGAAACATGTGGAGCCACATTCCTGTCAGATTAGAGTTCAGAGCGACTGGACTTCTACTGTTACCACGGTTCCACTCTGCCGAGGTCACGTGGTCACATGACGCTTCAGACTCGTCCGACAGAAACAACAAAGAAGAGACGACCTGCGCTCGGGTCAAAGGTCACAAAACTGATCCTGACAAAGTTCAAGCAAATAAAACAGTTT
>NC_083657.1:382500-387500 GCF_963576545.1 Limanda limanda | reverse complement strand
AGTCCCGGTGTGTCTCCCGTTAGTTTCTCTCTCTCTCTCTCTCTCTCTCTCTCCCTCCCTCTCTCTCTCTGTTTTCGGGACAATAAGTTTGGACAAAAGCTGTGGATAGAAGTTCTGTGGCTCCGCCCCCAGATGCAAGGACCACACCCCCACTGCCCAAAGCTGACTGAGATTGGCTGAAGGACATATGGGCGGGGTCTTGTCGGTGATATTGTTATATGTTTATCTTTAAAACTTTATATTGTCTTATTAGTATTATAAAAAATGTACATTTGTGTTTCATTGTGTGAGTGTGTTTGTGTTTCTGTTTGTAGTGTAGTGTGTGTGTTGTTTAGTGTGGTGTGTTTCACTGTGTGTGTTGTGTAGTCGTGTAGTGTAGTGTGGTGTGTTTCACTGTGTGTGTGTTGTGTTGTTTAGTGTGGTGTGTTTCACTGTGTGTGTGTTGTGTTGTGTAGTCTAGTGTGTTTCACTGTGTGTGTAGTGTAGTGTAGTGTGGTGTGTTTCACTCTGTGTGTGTTGTGTTGTTTAGTGTGGTGTGTTTCACTGTGTGTGTAGTGTAGTGTAGTGTGGTGTGTTTCACTGTGTGTGTTGTGTTGTTTAGTGTGGTGTGTTTCACTGTGTGTGTAGTGTAGTGTAGTGTGGTGTGTTTCACTGTGTGTGTGTTGTGTTGTGTAGTCTAGTGTGTTTCACTGTGTGTGTAGTGTAGTGTAGTGTGGTGTGTTTCACTCTGTGTGTGTTGTGTTGTTTAGTGTGGTGTGTTTCACTGTGTGTGATGTGTTGTGTTGTGTGGTGTGTTTCACTGTGTGTGTAGTGTAGTGTAGTGTGGTGTGTTCACTGTGTGTGATGTGTTGTGTAGTGTGGTGTGTTCACTGTGTGTGTAGTGTAGTGTAGTGTGGTGTGTTTCACTGTGTGTGATGTGTTGTGTAGTGTGGTGTGTTTCACTGTGTGTGTGTTAAATTTCACACCTGAAGTTTCATTCACACGGTCACTGGGCGAGAGACATTATGTCAGAAGAGAGAGAGAGAGACAATAGATGCACATCAGATGAAAGGTGTCACCCCCCCCCCCCCCCCCAGAGAATAAAAGACCAGGGTTAGGTATCACCCCCCCCCCCCCCTCACCCCTCCTCCCTGTCTTCTGTTCTTGTTAGGAAAGAGGGAGAGAGACTGAAGGAGAGGAAGAGGGAGACAAGGAGAGAGAGAGGGAGAGAGAGAGAGAGGGAGAGAGACTGAAGGAGAGAGAGTGAAGGAGTGGAAGAGAGAGACAGGGAGAGAGGAAGAGAGAGACTGAAGGAGAGGAAGAGAGAGAGAGAGAGAGTGAAGGAGAGAGTGAGGGAGACTGAAGGAGAGGAAGAGGGAGACAGGGAGAGAGGAAGAGAGAGATTGAAGGAGAGGAAGAGAGAGAGAGTGAAGGAGAGAGGGAGGGAGACTGAAGGAGAGGAAGAGGGAGACAGGGAGAGAGGAAGAGAGAGATTGAAGGAGAGGAAGAGAGAGAGAGAGTGAAGGAGAGAGGGAGAGAGAGTGAAGGAGAGAGGCAGGGAGGGAGAGAGAGAGGAAGAGATAGAGAGAGAGAGAGAGAGAGAGAGAGAGAGAGAGAGAAAGAGAGAGGTAGAGAGACTGAAGGAGAGAGGGAGAGAGACTGAAGGAGAGGAAGAGAGAAAGAGAGAGTGAAAGAGAGAGGTAGAGAGACTGAAGGAGAGAGGGAGAGAGACTGAAGGAGAGGCAGGGAGGGAGAGAGAGAGAGATAGAGAGAGAGACAGGGATGAATAAATGTGAGGTCAGTAAAAAAGAAGGAACAGAGTGCATTGTGGGAAACTGTCACCTGTCTGTCAAATCCTGATGAAGAGAGGAAGAGAGGAGTTTGACAGACAGGTGATAACTCCGCCCCAAACCCAGGGCATTGAAGTAACACGCAGACAGACAGGCAGTGCAGACAGACAGGTGTGGAAGCTATGAAACATAATGGGGAAGTACTTGTCAGCCTCACTGCCTGATTATCTTTACTTGATTTTATATTTCTTATGTATTGTATCTTAAGTTTTACTGTTCGTACTTCTGCTGCACCATCACTTGTTGATGCTTGTTATTCATCTTTAAGTGTGTTTTCATATTTGTCTTCAATACTCATCACATTCTTCTGTGAAGCTGTAGACTGTAAACAGTGAGTAAATATATACTTGTTTCCCATTTTTTATTGCTCTCCTATGCATGTTGTATTTATTGCATTTTTGTTTCCATGTTCATTGTTTGCACCAATAACCAGAGCAAATTCCTTGTATGTGTGAACGTACTTGGCAATAAAATACTTCTGATTCTGATTGGTTCCTCTCACTGCACTGAACTTTACTCATTAACCTTTTATTGTTCTGATGATCATCATCAACTGTTTATTAGATAAAGATCGTTTGATGTATTTATCCAATAACTGAGACATGTCTCCCCCTGCTGGACGCTGGGAGCCAGTGTTTGACTAATATCAATAACTTTCCAATGTTCATGAAGTGAAGTGAGACTGATTAAGTCCAGGTTCTCCAGGTTCTCCAGGTTCTCTGAGCGGACATTGGTAAAAGTCTGTTTTCACATTTGTTGGATTAAATGTGATGAAATCAATGATCAACACTCAGTGAAGACTCAGACCCACAAAGACAGATTCCAAAAAAACTTTATTAACACAACAAGGAGGACAAGTTAACACAGCGTTGTCACAAGGTGTGTGTGTGTGTGTGTGTTCAGTGTGTAGAGAATCGTGGCAGCTGATTTCCCAGGATGACACGCCTCTCCACGCCCTCCTCTGAGATGCTCGCCAGTCTGACCACACCCCCGCTGGATCCGTCTCGCTCCATCGCCAGAGACAGAGCTGTGAGACAGACAGACAGTGAGACGCAGTTACACCTGTGTGAATATTACAGTGTGTGAGGGGGGGGGCGGTGGACCCCAGCTCCCAGCATGCCTTGCAGCAGCTGTACCTGTAGCAGCGAGCTCCATACACTGGTCTTTGCTCATCCCAGGTTTGTAGTTGGCGTCCATGAAGCCGTAGATGTAGGTGCTGCCGCTGCCGCCCACAGACAGAGGCTGCCTCACCAGCATGCCACCGATAGGGACGCAGTACACCTGAGAGACAGACAGGTTACACACAGACAGGTTACACACAGACAGGTTACACACAGACAGGTTACACACAGACAGGTTACACACAGACAGGTTACACACAGACAGGTTACACACAGACAGGTTACACACAGACAGGTTACACACAGACAGGTTACACACAGACAGGCACATGCATTGATTAGTTTATAACCGTTATTATACCAGCACCATCTAGTGGCCACACAGAGAGGTGCAGGGAGAAAACAATCTGTGTGTGCTCATGTGCAGCTATCTTTGTGGGGACCAGTTTGAGTCGACAACCTAGGACATGAGGACCGGTCCTCATGTCACAAAGTTTCCGGTAAATTTCCGGAAACTTCCCACGCGAAGTTTAGCTCGGGAAACCGGGGAATTTTGAAAAAAAAAAACTACACAAATTAAACGCTGAGCAATAAAACCATGATTCAAAACTCTATTTTAAAGATGTATGGAACGTTGAGTTTCAAGCCTCCACTGGTCATTCTTCCATCACATGCACAGATAACTCCCAGCATGCTTCACTCTACAGCAGGGCTACTGAGGCCTGCTGTAGAGTGAAGGACTAGTCAGGTAAGTTTCCATGATATTACTGGGAAAATATATTAGCATGCTGATTGAGGATTGTTCATCTGTTCATCTAGACTATTTCCATTCATTTATCCATCAATTGTAAAATATGTTTACAGACGATTCCAATTGTTTGTCTAACTATTTATATCTCTGGCATTGCATTAGTGTTTTTTTACAAACTTTTTTCTCATCTTATTCTACAGAACAATGCCACGTGCACTCTCTCATGTGTGGAGACATTTCACCTCATCCAATGTAGAAGGAAAGGCTGTGTACATTTGCAAATACTGTGCAAAGACCTATGTTAAGAATGACACAACGATGCAGAAGCATATAGTCAAGTGCCCAAAGTTTCCTCAGGGCTCAAATCAGCCTATGACAAAACAAAATGTTTATATTTATGTCTGTATATGACAAGGTTAATACAGTTAGTATAAATTACCCACAACATTTCCAGTTTATTCCCGTTAATTCCCATGGAAAGTTTCCAACTTTGAATAATCCCGGAATTTTGCAACCCTAGATACTCGTTTTCTTTTTCAGTTTTCCATCTGTTGCGTGTTAGAAACATGTGTGTGTGTGTGTGTGAGTCCTACCTGCCCCCCCTTCCTGCGGTCCCACCCGGCCACCAGGATCCCAGCAGACAGCTCCTCTCGGTAGCGGTAGCAGCTCGCTCTGAACAGGTTGGCGGCCGTCTCCACCAATGGGGGCTCGTCCAGCTCGATGCTGGGGGGGGGGGGGGGGGGGGGGGGAGCACGTTAAACATCTGGCCTGACTGTGAGGCCATCACTCACACGGAGCGGCGTCCTACCTGTGGAAGCCCAGCTGGTAGGTGACCATGTCAGCGATGGCCTGGGTGTCCGCCGCCGATCCGGACCTGCAACACAGCAGAGAACACACATGATGATGAAGAAGGTTCCTCAGGGTTCCTCACAGGGTTCCTCACAGGGTTCCTCACAGGGTTCCTCAGGTCCCCGGGGAACGGTTCTGGATCTGGATGGATGCTGACCTGCAGCAGAAGATCCGGTCGTGGATCGGAGTCAGTTTGTCTGTGACTCGGTTGGCGATGTAGGCTCTGAGGGGGTGGGGAGAGAGAGAGAGAGAGAGAGAGGGAGAGAGAGAGAGAGAGAGAGAGAGAGAGAGAGAGAGAGAGAGGTTAAACAGAGAGCTGACCACTAACACATAACGAGTCGTGGTTAGTTTCTCACCCTGTGGTTGTACGAGAGTCCGCACCGATCACCACTCCTCCATCATACTCCACCGCCATGATGGTGGTCTGAGAGACAGACAGACAGACAGACA
>NC_083657.1:375000-377500 GCF_963576545.1 Limanda limanda | reverse complement strand
CATCTAAGTGAGAGAGAGCAGAGGAGAAGAGAGAGAAGACGAGGAAGAGAGAGAGCAGAGGAGAAGAAAAGAAGAGAAGAGAGAGAGCAGAGGAGAAGAAATGAAGAGAAGAGAGAGAGCAGAGGAGAAGAAATGAAGAGAAGAGAGAGAGCAGAGGAGAAGAAAGAAGAGGAAGAGAAGGAGCAGAGGAGGAGAAGAGGAGAAGAAGAGGAAGAGAGGGAGCAGAGGAGAAGAAAAGAAGAGAAGAGAGAGAGGAGAAGAGAGATCAGAGGAGAAGAGAGAAGAGGAAGAGAAGGAGCAGAGGAGGAGAAAGAAGAGGAAGAGAAGGAGCAGAGGGGGAGAAGAGGAGAAGCGGAGAAGAGGAAGAGAAAGAGAAGGAGCAGGGGAGGAGAGAGGAAGAAGAGAGAGAGCAGAGGAGGAGAAGAGGAGAAGAAGGGGGGGAGCAGTAAAGGAGAAGAGGAGAAGGCAGTGGAGAGAGAGCAGGAGCAGAGGAGGAGAAGAGGAGAAGAAGGGGGGAGCAGTGAAGGAGAAGAGGAGAAGGCAGTGGAGAGAGAGCAGGAGCAGAGGAGGAGAAGAGGAGAAGAAGGAGGGAGCAGTGAAGGAGAAGAGGAGAAGGCAGTGGAGATCTCCTCTGAACACAGAGAATCTTCTGTGTTCCACTTTAAGACGGAACAAAGGATTTGAGACGAGTCTCCGAGTGCAGCGACTGTTCTAATGCACATTAGTGACACCATACCATAGGCCTGAGGCGTGTGTGTGTGTGTGTGTGTGTGTGTGTGTGTGTGTGTGTGTGTGTGTGTGTGTGTGTGTGTGTGTGTGTGTGTGTGTGTGTGTGTGTGTGTGTGTGTGTGTGTCTGTCTGTCTGTGTGTGTGAGAGGCTGATGTGGACACACACAGCAGAGCGGGAGGCGTGCAGTGGACGGAGTGTGTGATGGAGAGAGGACGAGGACGAGGAGTGGGGGACGGTCTGACACTCAGAAGATCCGTAGGAAACATTCAGTTTAACCCGTGGACCTGTTTGTCCTGGGGGGGGCGCTAGAGGCAGATCACTGGGTCGTTGCTGCTCCAGGTGTTTATTACCTCACTACGTAACGAGCCTGAGTTCATGTGTTTTATGATCGGACGCTGTGCAGATAGAACTGAGTGAAAACTGTTTGACGACAGAAACAAACTGAGACATGTGTCACATCAAAGACTCCGTCCAATCCGTCCTTTGATCCTGGACAATGGACGGTTGTTGTTACAGCCGTTGCCGAGCAACAGAGCTACGAACTCATTTCTTTCCTCAGCTGATTGAAAACGCAGATCTTTGTTCGTTACGTTAGCTGTTAGGTTGATAACACAACAAAAATTATTCTTCTTACATCCGCTTGCCGTCGCCATCGCCTCTTTGAAAAACAGTTTCCCACAGAAGTGCATTGAATCATGACCAGGGTTGCAAAATTCCGGGAATATTCAAAGTGGGAAACTTTTCATGGGAATTAACGGGAATATACGGGAATATACGGGAATATACGGGAATTAACGGGAATTAACGGGAATTAACAGGAATAAACTGGAAATGTTGTGGGTAATTTATACTAACTGTATTTACCTTGTCATAAACAGACATAAATATAAACATTTTGTTGTGTCATAGGCTGATTTGAGCCCTGAGGAAACTTTGGGCACTTGACTATATGCTTCTGCATCGTTGTGTCATTCTTAACATAGGTCTTTGCACAGTGTTTGCAAATGTACACAGCCTTTCCTTCTACATTGGATGAGGTGAAATGTCTCCACACATGAGAGAGTGCACGTGGCATTGTTCTGTAGAATAAGATGAGAAAAAAGTTTGTAAAAAAACACTAATGCAATGCCAGAGATATAAATAGTTATTCAAACAATTGGAATCATCTGTAAACATATTTTACAATTGATGGATAAATGAATGGAAATAGTCTAGATGAACAGATGAACAATCCTCAATCAGCATGCTAATATATTTTCCCAGTAATATCATTGAAACTTACCTGACTAGTCCTTCACTCTACAGCAGGCCTCAGTAGCCCTGCTGTAGAGTGAAGCATGCTGGGAGTTATCTGTGCATGTGATGGAAGAATGACCAGTGGAGGGTTGAACTCAACGTTCCATACATCTTTAAAATAGAGTTTTGAATTATGTTTTTATTGCTCAGCGTTTAATTTGCAAAGTTGTTTTTTTTCAAAATTCCTAAAATTCCAGAGCTAAACTTCCCATGGAAAGTGTCCGGAAATTTACCGGAAACTTTCCGCCCCTTTGCAACTCTAATCATGACTCATGCTGTTCCATTTGAAAAGCTCCTTCAGATGCATCAACAGACCAGCACAGGATGGTCCTTCACTCACTGGAGTCGGGGGGTAGAGCGGTTGACCTCTAACCTGAAGTTGGTGGGTTTGATCCCAGTCTTCTGAATGTCTCCTCTCGTAGAGCGCCACACTGAGGTTGGACGTGTGAACTGATTCACATTCGATAAAACCTG
>NC_083657.1:352500-370000 GCF_963576545.1 Limanda limanda | reverse complement strand
TGACTTTGTGTTAATGTATTAGGGATAGGGTTAGTGTCTTGTGTTTCTGTGGAGTCATGTGTCTCCTGTGTGTGTGTCTCAGGGCGGAGACGACTCTGGGAAACATCCTGAAGAAGAAAGGATGGAGGTGAAACTTTTTATCTTCAGTCACTGATCGTCTTTACACTGTCGACAACACGGGAGCTGAAAATAAAGACGACAAAAAGATCCAAAAAACGACATTATGTGACACAGCAGAATTACACACACACACACACACTCACACACACTCACACACACTCACACACACACACACTCACACACACTCACACACACACTCACACACACTCACACACACACTCACACACACACTCACACACACTCACACAAACTCACACACACTCACACTCACACACACTCACACACACTCACACACACTCACACACACACTCACACACACACTCACACACACTCACACACACTCACACACACTCACACACACTCACACACACTCACACACACACTCACACACACTCACACACACACTCACACACACTCACACACACACTCACACACACACTCACACACACTCACACACACTCACACACACACTCACACACACACTCACACACACTCACACAAACTCACACACACACACACTCACACTCACACACACTCACACACACTCACACACACTCACACACACACTCACACACACTCACACACACACTCACACACACTCACACACACTCACACACACACTCACACACACACTCACACACACTCACACACACACTCACACAGACACACACACACACTCACACACACTCACACACACACTCACACACACTCACACACACTCACACACACACTCACACACACACTCACACACACTCACACACACACTCACACAGACACACACCAATACCCTCCTCCTTTCAGAGTACCTGATGGTCTCTCTCTCTCTGTCTGTGTTGTGTCTCTCGACCAGGAGGTCCAGTTATGTGGTGACCACCAAGATCTACTGGGGGGGGCAGTGAGTATCTGTCCTGCACCTGTCTCACATCTGTCCACCACCTGTCTCACATCTGTCCACCACCTGTCTCACATCTGTCCTGCACCTGTCTCTCATCTGTCCTGCACCTATCTCACATCTGTCCTGCACCTGTCTCACATCTGTCCACCACCTGTCTCACATCTGTCCACCACCTGTCTCACATCTGTCCACCACCTGTCTCACATCTGTCCACCACCTGTCTCACATCTGTCCACCACCTGTCTCACATCTGTCCTGCACCTGTCTCACATCTGTCCACCACCTGTCTCACATCTGTCCACCACCTGTCTCACATCTGTCCTGCACCTGTCTCACATCTGTCCACCACCTGTCTCACATCTGTCCTGCACCTGTCTCACATCTGTCTTGCACCTGTCTCACATCTGTCTTGCACCTGTCTCTCATCTGTCCTGCACCTGTCTCACATCTGTCCTGCACCTGTCTGACATCTGTCCTGCACCTGTCTCACATCTGTCTTGCACCTGTCTCACATCTGTCCACCACCTGTCTCACGTCTGTCCTGCACCTGTCTCACATCTGTCCACCACCTGTCTCACATCTGTCCACCACCTGTCTCACATCTGTCCTGCACCTGTCTCTCATCTGTCCTGCACCTATCTCACATCTGTCCTGCACCTGTCTCACATCTGTCCACCACCTGTCTCACATCTGTCCACCACCTGTCTCACATCTGTCCACCACCTGTCTCACATCTGTCCACCACCTGTCTCACATCTGTCCACCACCTGTCTCACATCTGTCCTGCACCTGTCTCACATCTGTCCACCACCTGTCTCACATCTGTCCACCACCTGTCTCACATCTGTCCTGCACCTGTCTCACATCTGTCCACCACCTGTCTCACATCTGTCCTGCACCTGTCTCACATCTGTCTTGCACCTGTCTCACATCTGTCTTGCACCTGTCTCTCATCTGTCCTGCACCTGTCTCACATCTGTCCTGCACCTGTCTGACATCTGTCCTGCACCTGTCTCACATCTGTCTTGCACCTGTCTCACATCTGTCCACCACCTGTCTCACGTCTGTCCTGCACCTGTCTCACATCTGTCCACCACCTGTCTCACATCTGTCCTGCACCTGTCTCACATCTGTCCTGCACCTGTCTCACATCTGTCCTGCACCTGTCTCACATCTGTCCTGCACCTGTCTCACATCTGTCCTGCACCTGTCTCACATCTGTCCTGCACCTGTCTCACATCTGTCCTGCACCTGTCTCACATCTGTCCTGCACCTGTCTCACATCTGTCCTGCACCTGTCTCACATCTGTCCACCACCTGTCTCACATCTGTCCTGCACCTGTCTCACATCTGTCCACCACCTGTCTCACATCTGTCCTGCACCTGTCTCACTGTGCTTGTGTTTACAGGGCAGAGACAGAGCGAGGGTTGTCACGGAAACACATCATTGAAGGTAAACAACAACAGGAAGTTGACTCCAGGTCCAGGCACCTGTCTTCTGTGTACTGACCAGCAGGGGGCGACTCCACTGGTAGTTTCTATAGAAAGAGTCAGGCTCCGCCCCCCAATCCTCCAAATAAGGCTTCTTCTGGTTTCAGAAAACAACAGCAGCTCACACACACGTTTGTACTCCTGTCTTAGTGAGGACACTCATTGACATAATACACATCCTAGCCCCTTACCTTAACCTTCACAACTAAATACCTAACCCTAACCCTTACCTTAACCTTCACAACTAAATAACTAACCCTAACCCTTACCTTAACCTTCACAACTAAATAACTAACCCTAACCCTTACCTTAACCTTCACAACTAAATAACTAACCCTAACCCTTACCTTAACCTTCACAACTAAATAACTAACCCTAACCCTTACCTTAACCTTCACAACTAAATAACTAACCCTAACCCTTACCTTAACCTTCACAACTAAATAACTAACCCTAACCCTTACCTTAACCTTCACAACTAAATAACTAACCCTAACCCTTACCTTAACCTTCACAACTAAATAACTAACCCTTACCTTAACCTTCACAACGAAATAACTAACCCTAACCCTTACCTTAACCTTCACAACTAAATAACTAACCCTAACCCTTACCTTAACCTTCACAACTAAATAACTAACCCTAACCCTTACCTTAACCTTCACAACTAAATAACTAACCCTAACCCTTACCTTAACCTTCACAACTAAATAACTAACCCTAACCCTTACCTTAACCTTCACAACTAAATAACTAACCCTAACCCTTACCTTAACCTTCACAACTAAATAACTAACCCTTACCTTAACCTTCACAACTAAATAACTAACCCTTACCTTAACCTTCACAACTAAATAACTAACCCTTACCTTAACCTTCACAACTAAATAACTAACCCTAACCCTTACCTTAACCTTCACAACTAAATAACTAACCCTAACCCTTACCTTAACCTTCACAACTAAATAACTAACCCTAACCCTTACCTTAACCTTCACAACTAAATAACTAACCCTAACCCTTACCTTAACCTTCACAACTAAATAACTAACCCTAACCCTTACCTTAACCTTCACAACTAAATAACTAACCCTAACCCTTACCTTAACCTTCACAACTAAATAACTAACCCTAACCCTTACCTTAACCTTCACAACTAAATAACTAACCCTAACCCTTACCTTAACCTTCACAACTAAATAACTAACCCTAACCCTTACCTTAACCTTCACAACTAAATAACTAACCCTAACCCTTACCTTAACCTTCACAACTAAATAACTAACCCTAACCCTTACCTTAACCTTCACAACTAAATAACTAACCCTTACCTTAACCTTCACAACTAAATAACTAACCCTAACCCTAACCCTTACCTTAACCTTCACAACTAAATAACTAACCCTTACCTTAACCTTCACAACTAAATAACTAACCCTAACCCTTACCTTAACCTTCACAACTAAATAACTAACCCTAACCCTTACCTTAACCTTCACAACTAAATAACTAACCCTAACCCTTACCTTAACCTTCACAACTAAATAACTAACCCTAACCCTTACCTTAACCATCACAACTAAATAACTAACCCTAACCCTTACCTTAACCTTCACAACTAAATAACTAACCCTAACCCTTACCTTAACCTTCACAACTAAATAACTAACCCTAACCCTTACCTTAACCTTCACAACTAAATAACTAACCCTAACCCTTACCTTAACCTTCACAACTAAATAACTAACCCTAACCCTTACCTTAACCTTCACAACTAAATAACTAACCCTAACCCTTACCTTAACCTTCACAACTAAATAACTAACCCTAACCCTTATCTTAACCTTCACAACTAAATAACTAACCCTAACCCTTACCTTAACCTTCACAACTAAATAACTAACCCTAACCCTTACCTTAACCTTCACAACTAAATAACTAACCCTAACCCTTACCTTAACCTTCACAACTAAATAACTAACCCTTACCTTAACCTTCACAACTAAATAACTAACCCTTACCTTAACCTTCACAACTAAATAACTAACCCTAACCCTTACCTTAACCTTCACAACTAAATAACTAACCCTAACCCTTACCTTAACCTTCACAACTAAATAACTAACCCTAACCCTTACCTTAACCTTCACAACTAAATAACTAACCCTAACCCTTACCTTAACCTTCACAACTAAATAACTAACCCTAACCCTTACCTTAACCTTCACAACTAAATAACTAACCCTAACCCTTACCTTAACCTTCACAACTAAATAACTAACCCTAACCCTTACCTTAACCTTCACAACTAAATAACTAACCCTAACCCTTACCTTAACCTTCACAACTAAATACCTAACCCTAACCCTTACCTTAACCTTCACAACTAAATAACTAACCCTAACCCTTACCTTAACCTTCACAACTAAATAACTAACCCTAACCCTTACCTTAACCTTCACAACTAAATAACTAACCCTAACCCTTACCTTAACCTTCACAACTAAATAACTAACCCTAACCCTTACCTTAACCTTCACAACTAAATAACTAACCCTAACCCTGGAGAAGTGAGAACTGGTCAGAATGACCTCACTCTGTAGGGACTAAGCTTAAAATGGTCCTCACAAGGATATAAGTACAGGAACACACACACACAGTCAGTGTCCTCTGTCATAGGACGATGAGCTTTAAGAGGATCAGGCACACAACTGGATTAACACACACACACACACACAGTCAGTGACACAGACACACACACACACACAGTCAGACAGACACACACACACACACACACACACACAGACACACACACACACACACAGACACACACACAGACACACACACAGACACACACACACACAGACACACACACACAGACACACACACACACAGACACACACACAGACACACACAGACACACACACACAGACACACACACACACACAGTCAGACAGAGACACACACACACACAGACACACACACAGACACACACACAGACACACACACACACAGACACACACACACAGATACACACACACACAGACACACACACAGACACACACACAGACAAACACACACACAGACACACACACACACAGACACACACACACAGACACACACACACACAGACACACACACAGAGGTCCTGTTGAAAGCTGCTTTGACTTAAATCATCCTCTAAAATATAAAAACTCTAAATTTAACTCAAAGACTCGTCAACCTTCAACATTCTGATCTTAACTTCAGTAAAAGTACTCAGAGTAAAAATACTCCAATACACACTCACACACTGCTGCTCTGTGTGTGTGTGTGTGTGTGTGTGTGTGTGTGTGTGTGTGTGTGTGTGTGTGTGTGTGTGTGTGTGTGTGTGTGTGTGTGTGTGTGTGTGTGTGTGTGTGTGTGTGTGTGTGTGTGTGTGTGTGTGTGTGTGTGTGTGTGTGTGTGTGTGTGTGTGTGTGTGTAGGTCTGCGTGGCTCTCTATCCAGGTTACAGTTGGACTATGTTGACATCGTCTTCGCAAACAGGAGTGACCTTAACGCACCGATGGAGGGTCAGTACACACACACACACACACACACACACACACACACACACTTGTACACTTAGGGTTACATCTGTTGGGTACATGTGTTTCCAGAGGTCGTCCGTGCGATGACCTTTGTAATCGATCAGGGTTTGGCCATGTACTGGGGAACGTCTCGCTGGAACGCCGTGGAGATCATGGTAGGACACTCACCACAAATACTGGAGAACCTGAGGAGAACCTCAGGAGAACCTGAGAGCAGCTGTTTATTGTTGTTAAGTAAAACTTGGTTGTTACACACAGTCACCTGTCTGTCTGTCTGTCTCTCACCTGTCTCTCACCTGTCTGTCTGTCTGTGTGTCTGTCTGTCTGTCTGTCTGTCTGTCTGTCTGTCTGTCTGTCTGTCTGTCTGTCTGTCTGTCTGTCTGTCTGTCTGTCTGTCTGTCTGTCTGTCTGTCTGTCTGTCTGTCTGTCTGTCTGTCTGTCTGTCTGTCTGTCTCTCACCTGTCTGTCTGTCTGTCTGTCTGTCCGTCTGTCTGTCTGTCTGTCTGTCTGTCTGTCTGTCTGTCTGTCTGTCTGTCTGTCTGTCTGTCTGTCTGTCTGTCTGTCTGTCTGTCTGTCTGTCTGTCTGTCTGTCTGTCTGTCTGTCTGTCACCTGTCTCTCACCTGTCTCTCACCTGTCTGTCTGTCTGTCTGTCTGTCTGTCTGTCTGTCTGTCTGTCTGTCTGTCTGTCTGTCTGTCTGTCTGTCTGTCTGTCTGTCTGTCTGTCTGTCTGTCTGTCTGTCTGTCTGTCTGTCTGTCTGTCTGTCACCTGTCTGTCTGTCTGTCTGTCTGTCTGTCTGTCTCTCTCTCTCTGTCTGTCTGTCTGTCTGTCTGTCTGTCTGTCTCTCACCTGTCTGTCTGTCTGTCTGTCTGTCTGTCTGTCTGTCTGTCTGTCTGTCTGTCTGTCTGTCTGTCTGTCTGTCTGTCTGTCTGTCTGTCTGTCTGTCTGTCTGTCTGTCTGTCTGTCTGTCTGTCTGTCTGTCTGTCTGTCTGTCTGTCTGTCTCTCACCTGTGTGTCTGTCTGTCTCTCACCCACCTGTCTGTCTGTCTCTCACCCACCTGTCTGTCTGTCTGTCTCTCACCTGTCTGTCTGTGTGTCTCTCACCTGTCTGTCTCTCACCCACCTGTCTGTCTGTCTCTCACCTGTCTGTCTCTCACCTGTCTGTCTCTCACCTGTCTGTCTCTCACCTGTCTGTCTGTCTGTCTGTCTGTCTGTCTGTCTGTCTGTCTGTCTGTCTGTCTGTCTGTCTGTCTGTCTGTCTGTCTGTCTGTCTGTCTGTCTGTCTGTCTGTCTGTCTGTCTGTCTGTCTGTCTCTCACCTGTGTGTCTGTCTGTCTCTCACCCACCTGTCTGTCTGTCTCTCACCCACCTGTCTGTCTGTCTGTCTCTCACCTGTCTGTCTCTCACCTGTCTGTCTGTGTGTCTCTCACCTGTCTGTCTCTCACCCACCTGTCTGTCTGTCTCTCACCTGTCTGTCTCTCACCTGTCTGTCTGTCTGTCTGTCTGTCTGTCTGTCTGTCTGTCTGTCTGTCTGTCTGTCTGTCTGTCTGTCTGTCTGTCTGTCTGTCTGTCTGTCTGTCTGTCTGTCTGTCTGTCTGTCTGTCTGTCTGTCTCTCACCTGTCTGTCTCTCACCTGTCTGTCTCTCACCTGTCTGTCTCTCACCTGTCTGTCTGTCTGTCTGTCTGTCTGTCTGTCTGTCTGTCTGTCTGTCTGTCTGTCTGTCTGTCTGTCTGTCTGTCTGTCTGTCTGTCTGTCTGTCTGTCTGTCTGTCTGTCTGTCTGTCTGTCTGTCTGTCTGTCTGTCTGTCTGTCTGTCTGTCTGTCTGTCTGTCTGTCTGTCTGTCTGTCTGTCTGTCTGTCTGTCTGTCTGTCTGTCTGTCTGTCTGTCTCTCACCTGTCTGTCTGTCTGTCTGTCTGTCCGTCTGTCTGTCTGTCTGTCTGTCTGTCTGTCTGTCTGTCTGTCTGTCTGTCTGTCTGTCTGTCTGTCTGTCTGTCTGTCTGTCTGTCTGTCTGTCTGTCTGTCTGTCTGTCTGTCTGTCTCTCACCTGTCTGTCTCTCACCTATTTGTCTGTGTGTCTCTCACCTGTCTGTCTATCTGTCTCTCACCTGTCTGTCTGTCTCTCACCTGTCTGTCTCTCACCTGTCTGTCCCTCAGGAGGCGTACTCTATAGCGAGACAGTTCAATCTGGTTCCTCCAGTGTGTGAACAGGCTGAGTATCACTACTTCCAGAGAGACAAGGTGGAGCTGCACCTGCCGGAGCTCTACCACAAGATCGGTACACAACTACACAACTCACACACACCTACACTGCACGAACGCACACACACAACTTCACAACACACACAAACACAAATACACATCACAATGACCCAGAACTACACACCCACCTGAACAACCCCACACACTCTGTCCTGACTGGGACAGTTTCTGTCTGGATGCAGTGAGAGTTTCTCTGTAGTAATGCTAAGCTAGGCTAACGAGGTGCTGCTCTGGAGCTGTTCAGGTGTAAATATAAACTGCTGTAATGACGTGGTTCAACCTGAGGTTTGTGTGTCTCTCAGGGGTCGGGGCCATGACCTGGTCCCCGTTAGCCTGCGGCCTGCTGACGGGAAAATACAATGAGGGCGTCCCGGAGAGTTCTCGAGCCGCCATGAAGGTACAAGCATGCACACTGAGGTACACACACTGAGGTACACACGCTGAGGTACACACACTGAGGTACACACACTGAGGTACACACACTGAGGTACACACGCTGAGGTACACATGCTGAAGTACACACACTGAGGTACACACACTGAGGTACACACACTGAGGTACACACGCTGAGGTACACATGCTGAGGTACACACACTGAGGTACACACACTGAGGTACACACGCTGAGGTACACACGCTGAGGTACACATGCTGAAGTACACACACTGAGGTACACACACTGAGGTACACACACTGAGGTACACACACTGAGGTACACACGCTGAGGTACACACGCTGAGGTACACATGCTGAAGTACACACACTGAGGTACACACACTGAGGTACACACACTGAGGTACACACACTGAGGTACACACGCTGAGGTACACACGCTGAGGTACACACGCTGAGGTACACATGCTGAAGTACACACACTGAGGTACACACACTGAGGTACACACACTGAGGTACACACGCTGAGGTACACACGCTGAGGTACACATGCTGAGGTACATACACTGAGGTACACACCCTGAGGTACACATGCTGAGGTACACACACTGAGGTACACACACTGAGGTACACACGCTGAGGTACACACGCTGAGGTACACATGCTGAAGTACACACACTGAGATACACACACTGAGGTACACACACTGAGGTACACACCCTGAGGTACACACACTGAAGTACACACGCTGAAGTACACACACTGAGGTACACACCCTGAGGTACACACGCTGAGGTACACACGCTGAGGTACACATGCTGAGGTACATACACTGAGGTACACACGCTGAGGTACACACACTGAGGTACACACGCTGAGGTACACACGCTGAGGTACACATGCTGAAGTACACACACTGAGATACACACACTGAGGTACACACACTGAGGTACACACCCTGAGGTACACACACTGAGGTACATACACTGAGGTACACACCCTGAGGTACACACACTGAGGTACACACACTGAGGTACACACACTGAGAACGTGACAATAACCCAGACCCATCACTCAGGCTGTCTGTTACCATTGCAATCAATGCTGTGTGTTTGTGTGTCTGTGTGTCTGTGTTTGTGTGTCTGTGTGTCTGTGTTTGTGTGTCTGTGTTTGTGTGTCTGTGTGTGTGTGTCTGTGTTTGTGTAGGGTTATGCGTGGCTGAAGGAGCGTCTCAGCAGTGATGAAGGGAAGAAGCAGCTCAGTAAAATTAAAGAGCTCCACCTGCTGGCCAGCAGACTGAACTGCACTCCTGCTCAACTCGCTATAGGTACACTGCACCTGTCTGTCTGCTCACACATTCACAACAGGAGGTTGATTGTGTGTGTGTGTGTTTGTGTGTCTGTCTCAGCGTGGTGTCTCCGCAGTGAAGGCGTCAGCTCGGTTCTCCTCGGAGTCTCCAACACGGAACAGCTGCTGGAGAACCTCGGTTCTATCAGGGTAACGTTCAGTAGCTCCGCCTCCTGTTCATCATCAATAACTTATCAATAATAAGTGATTTCATCAATAACAGACGGACTCAAAGCTCTGACCTGTGATTGGTCAACTTTTCTCTTCCTGTTCCTCAGGTTCTGTCTCAGCTGACTCCGCCCCTTGTTACAGAGATGGATGTGTTGCTTGGCAACAAGCCCCGTAACTCCAAGAAGGAAACAAGGAGCTGAGGTCTTTAAAGAAAAGACTTTATAAGATGAAGACAGGACGAAGACGACAGGGACATGTCTTCTTCAGGGATGGAGGCCACCACCTCCTCGTTGTCATGGAGACGGGCAGATGTCCCGTCCAATCACAGAGACTTTAGTTCAGATACCGGGAAATATTTATTCTTGTATAGAGTGATGTGTCCACAGCTGTTTAACATCTGTTGTCAAAACAACAGATTCAGTGAAACTTGACCAATAGTTTATCAATTTATATAAAGGTTATATTATTACAATTATTAACAAAAATCTTAGAATACTGATCAAATGATTGATCAGTTGATACAAGATGTTTGTTTGTTTGCCATATCTATTTCAAAATAAAAGCCTGCTGTTACAGAGACACCATTTCAATTACTTCTCTGAACTGTCCTGTTTCTTCCAACGATACAGATGATATATCTTAATATATAATCTGTGAAGAAAACTGACTCAATCATATTTATATTTTCAATATAATACAAACTGAACTGGAACAAAAAGGATTCACATTTGTGTTTAATGTGTCACTGTTTGATCCTCATGTCATTACACCTGCAGCAATAAAGTTATTGATCTGGAAACTGTGTACACAGTATATTGATTTATTGATCACTTTATTAGGAACGGTCTGAGCTGACATCAGAGGACGCAGTGACAAGCAGCTGCCAGCAGGGGGCAGCAGACTCACTGAAGGACGTTGCCGTCTACACTTACAAATGTAAAACGTAATTATATTTATATATGTTTAATGTTTACTCAATGATAAAAAATAAAAACAGTGAATTATTTGAAATTTTTCTGAATAAAGATTTTATTAAAAATATCTGCTAACATTGACACAAAATCTGAAATGTACATCTTTAAAACAAGAGTTCACAAGCTCCAAAATAAAAGTAATTAAAGAATCTTCGGGTTCTTCACTGAAACGTGAACATTGTAATTGTCGATTCAATCTGTTCCAGTTTCTGATGTTGAAGCTGATGCGTCGGCGCCCCGATCTGGTGTGAACCCGTGTTTCAGATTTCTTGTGTTACTGTAAACGTTCCCAC
The DNA here is from genome assembly GCF_963576545.1 of Limanda limanda. NCBI lineage: Eukaryota > Metazoa > Chordata > Actinopteri > Pleuronectiformes > Pleuronectidae > Limanda > Limanda limanda. Next base: position 358,488 of record NC_083657.1, on the reverse strand, counting down.
ACTCGTCAGTCGTGGTGATCCTCCGCAGCGTGAACACGCCGGTGACTCTTCAGCGTCGCCAGCCGTGCAAACAGAGCGCCGCACTGGTTACAGGCGTACGGCTTCTCTCCGGTGTGGATGCGGCGATGGTCCGTTAAGCTGCTCATGTGCGGGTAGGCGTTCCCACACACGTCGCAGATGAACGGTTTCTCCCCGGCGTGGTAGCGTTGGTGGAGCTTCAGGTAGCGCGAGGTGCTGAACGCCGCGCCGCACTGGTCACAGCCGAACGCTCTGGCTCCGCTGTGGCTGAGCTGATGCTCCTTCAGGTAACTGAGCTCAACGAACGACTTCCCACACTGGTCACAGTTGTGTGGTTTCTCTCCAGTGTGAATGTGCTGATGTCGTTTCAATCGATAAGCGCGGGAGAAACCTTTGCCGCACTGGTCGCAGGCGTGCGGTTTGTCTCCCGTGTGGAGACGCTCGTGAATCTGCAAACCGCTCGAGGTGGAAAACGTTTTCCCACAGTGGTCGCAGCGGAACCGCTTCTGTCGGCCGTGCACGTGCTGATGGACCCTCAGGTTAGCTGCGGTGGTGAACGTGTTACCACACGCATCACAGATGAACGGCTTCTTCTTCTTGGTGCTGCGATGGTTGCTTGTGCGCCTCCGTTTCTATGGTAACAGAGAGAGAGAGCACGTCAGGGTGGGGCGAGTTTTCATGAACAAGTTTAATCATCAGAGTAAAATCACATCAGGAAACATTTCAGAGCTGATATTAGCTTCTTTCATCCAAACTCAGAAACTGGTTTGTTCTACACCAGAGACCACGAACACACCTGGAATTAACATCTGTCCTGAGAGAGCCGATCACAAGGGACCAGATCCAGATGCTACACTGGGACCAGATCCAGATGCTACACTGGGACCAGATCCAGATGCTACACTGGGACCAGATCCTGATGCTACACTGGGACCAGATCCAGATGCTACACTGGGACCAGATCCTGATGCTACACTGGCAGACTACGAGACAAACTGGGACCTGTGAATATGAGACCATACTAATAAAATGTGATTGATTGAATAAAGAGCCAAATGCAAAAAATCATTCACAATGTTCTCGCTGATATACTCAGCTCATGTCCTTCACATTTAGGAAGGAAATTCATGTCATATACAAGTTAAATGATAAATCTACATATTAAATCTATATGTCTCACCGGATGTAAAGCCCCGCCCACAATACAGAGGAAGACGTAACTTTCTTCATTTAGAAGCGATAGAAAGACGGAAGCTGAACAGGTGCTCCTCAAACCGCGAAGTTAACATGAAGTGGTTTCTATTACCGAACCTGTTAATGAATTCTGGAGGAGTTAGCTGACCTGTGCTAACTAACCTGTGCTAACTGACCTGTGCTAACTAACCCCTGCTAACTAGCCTGTGCTAACTGCCCTGTGCTAACTAACCTGTGCTAACTAACCCCTGCTAACTAGCCTGTGCTAACTGACCTGTGCTAACTGACCTGTGCTAACTGACCTGTTAACATTGAGCTGACCTGTGCAAGATGCGACCTGGATGCTAGCTACTTCCGGGAATGATTACTGACGTCAGAGACTGAACCGGAGTACTGACCTGAAGACCAGCGGCCTGATCCGGGTCCTCGTCCTCCTCTCTCACCCGGGTCCGGGCTATGGAGACCGGGTCCGGGTCCTCCTCTTTGACCCAGGTCTGGGCCATGGAGACCGGGTCCGGGTCCTCCTCTTTGACCCAGGTCTGGGCCATGGAGACCGGGTCCTGGTTCTCCTCTTTGACCCAGGTCTGGGCCATGGAGACCGGGTCCTGGTCCCCCTCTTTGACCCAGGTCTGGGCCATGGAGACCGGGTCCTGGTCCTCCTCTATGACCCGGGTCTGGTCCATGAAGCCCGGGTCCGGGTCCTCCTCTTTGACCCGGATCTGGTCCATGAAGCCCGGGTCTTGGTCCTCCTCTTTGACCCGGGTCCGGTCCATGAAGCCCGGGTGCTGGTTCTCCTGCTTTACCCGGGTCCGGTCCATGAAGCCCGGGTCCTGGTCCTGGTCCTCCTCTTTGACCCGGGTCCGGTCCATGAAGCCCGGGTCCTGGTCCTGGTCCTCCTCTTTGACCCGGGTCCGGTCCATGAAGCCCTGGTCCTGGTCCTCCTCTTTGACCCGGGTCCGGTCCATGAAGCCCGGGTCCTGGTCCTCCTCTTTGACCCGGGTCCGGTCCATGAAGCCCTGGTCCTGGTCCTCCTCTTTGACCCGGGTCCGGTACATGAAGCCCGGGTCCTGGTCCTCCTCTTTGACCCGGGTCCGGTCCATGTCTTGTCTCAGGTGGACATCTAGATCCAGTCTTTGTTCTTCGTGTCCTTATCACCACTTCGCGTGATGCATGCTGGTCCTAATGCTGCGTTCCTGGCGACTCGGATGTCGGAGTTTTGTGACCTCCTGCTTGAAAGGTGCAGGTGAAGCCACCTACAGTCGGGGATCGAACCTGTGAACTCGGGAACACGTGATCTCGCTGGTTCACGGAGCAGTTGACGCTCCGCTGGCACACACATGTTTATCTTACGTCATCACTGCGCGCCGGAACGTCAAAATTCCGAGTTTTCTTGAACGCAGCAACAGTCAAACCAATTGTGTTATAATTATTATTAATCAAGTGTCAAACATATATGTATATAAAACACTTTTTATAGTATTTATAAATGGTAATATATATAAATATCAATTGTATTTTATCAGCATCAGAATAATCAGATATTTTTATTCATGTTCAGGTTTTTATTCAGATAAATTTTCACATTTTCAATCACAAAAAATATTTGTATCATTAAAATTAAATAACGTCATCTTTTCGATCGAACATGACGTTATTTTGAATTAAATGATAATGAATTATAAATTCATAATATTTTCTGCGGTAAAAAGTACAGTTACTGTAAAGACATATTACTTTAAGACATTGTCTAACAGCTTCATTTGTTCCAGAGCTTTTATCTCAAACTCACGTATGCTTCAGACGACCTCCAGGTGGCGCTAACTGTCACCGTGTGTGGAGCCCGAGGTACGGAGATGAATTCATAACAAAACTTAACAAACGTAAACTGTGGTTTACAAACATTAACAAAATAATGCAGATACAAAACACCAGAAGCAACTAAAGTCAGATGACATTTTTTGTACTGGTAGATTATATTTGTTTGTACATGTTTAAATGTGGAAGGAGTTTTGTTTCTGAAGCATCACTTAGTAGAGATGTTGTATTTCTTTGTCGGGTTTGTTTTGTGTTGTGAACCAGTGTTTGCTGCTGTGTTTTCTCTACACACTCCCACTCATACGTCATCGTGTGTTATTCAAGTTACTCATCGTTCCGAGGTTCCAGTTGCTGTGAAACAAACTCACTGCTGTGGACACGTTTGTGCATCTTCAGGATACTGGAGCGACTGAACCCTTTGCCGCACTCGGCACAGACGAACGGTTTCTCTCCCGTGTGAATGCGTAAGTGACTTTTCAAACTGCTCGGAATTGCAAAAGCTTTTCCACAAAAGTCACATTCGTACGGTTTCTCTCCCGTGTGGCTGCGTCGGTGGACCGTCAACTTACTGGACGTCGCAAACGCTTTTGCACAATGGTCACATCTGTAAGGTTTAATTCCGGTGTGGATGCGCTGGTGGATTTGAAGGTAGCAGGAGCGGCTGAACGCGGCGCCGCACTGGTCGCAGTGGTACGGCCGCTCGCCCGTGTGAACACGATGATGCGTTTTCAATCGGAACGAATCTGTGAACGACTTCCCGCACTGACCACAGCTGTATGGCTTCTCTCCGGTGTGAACACGCTGATGGGTTTTTAGGTGACTGGCTGTTGTGAAACTGTTCCCACAATGTCCACAGCTGTGCTTCCTCTCTTTGATGTGATGGACATCTGGTTGTCTGTGTTTCTATGGTAACAGAGAGAGAGAGCGAGAGTTAGAGCGAGTTGTTTAACATCACATAGACTTAATAAACGATGGATGTTTTCTTCCTGGTTGGTTCAGAGTTTGTGTTTCACAGCTGAACTCAGCAGCAGGTTTTCTGCACAGACTCGTTCAGCATCAGATCCTCCTCAAGGTTCAGGTGAGAGGTGGAGAAGCCAGGGGGGGGCAGACACACACAGGAAGTGGGCAGACACACACAGGAAGTGACCTGCTACCCCCTGGATGTTCCCACATGTTCCTGTTTGAACAAGTCGGACCAAACAACCCGCTGCTGCTACACAAACACTGACTACACAACACTCACTACACAACACTCACTACACAACATGTCTTACACAGTTCATGTGTCCTCAGGGTTCAGTTTGTAATATGTAAACCACTAAGTGTCCTACTTGATATCATTATTACATTGTTGTTATAAATAACATCATTATTACATCATCACTATCATTAATAGTTTCTGACGTCACCATTGAGTCCTGAACTCTGAACTGCTCCTGGTTCTCCTCCAGTCCGGTCTGCTCATACTCCGGGTCCTGGTTTTCTTCCTTGATCACGATGTTAAACTGGTCCGTTTCCTGGTTCTCCTCTTTAATCACGATCTTGTAGAGATCCGTGTCCATGAAAACCGGGTCCTGGTTCTCCTCTTTGATCCGGGTCTGGCCCGTTAGTTCAGGGTCCTGGTTCTCCTCTTTGACCCGGATCCGGATCGTTAGGTCAGGGTCCTGGTTCTCCTCTTTGATCCGAGTCTGGCCCGTTAGGTCCGGGTCCTGGTTCTCCTCTTTGATTCGAGTCTGGCCCGTTAGGTCCGGGTCCTGGTTCTCCTCTTTGACCCGGGTCTGGCCCGTTAGGTCCGGGTCCTGGTTCTCCTCTTTGACCCGGGTCTGGCCCGCTAGGTCCGGGTCCTGGTTCTCCTCTTTGATCCGGGTCTGGTCGAGTTCCATGTTGTTCTTCTCTACAGACTCAGACTATTTCCGCTCGGTGTTCTCGCGAGATCTTCATCAGATATCGCGAGAACAGCTCGGCCGTAGTTACTGTTGCTAGGGAGCAGCGTCCCACCAGAGTCCAGAAGCATTTAAAGACTGAGCTCAGATTTACCACCATGGAAACAGACAGTGAACGCACCAGAGTAAAACACATATTAAAATCACTACTACAGACAGACAGACACAGACACAGACAGGTACAGACACAGACAGACAGACACAGACAGGTACAGACACAGACAGACAGGTACAGACACAGACAGGTACAGACACAGACAGACAGGCAGAGAAACAGACAGGTACAGAATATAATTTAATCTTTCCAAATTATTATAAACTTGCTGAGTGCAGGACTCTAACATGACCGACTCTGTGCTTGGTCCCTGAAGGCCTCCGCGGCTCCTGATTGGTCGGCTGGTGTCCCCTCCACAGAGTCACCTTGTCCCGGCTCCTGCTGCAGCTGTTCCGGGGACCGAGCAGAGAACCGTCCGGCTCAGCGGCACACCGGCAGCGGGAATCTACCCTCCGACCACCGGGAGCAGACATGGCGGACACAAAGCCGAAGACTTCCCCGAAGGCCGTGAAGTTCCTGTTCGGGGGCCTGGCCGGGTAGGTGCTAGCTGCCATGCTAACGTGCTAATGTCAGCGGGCTAACAGCGGGCTAACAGCGGGCTAACAGCGGGCTAGCAGCGGGCTAGCAGCGGGCTAGCAGCGGGCTAACCCGGTGGAACCCGGTGAATGTCCCCGTTGACAGCAGCTCAGAGTCCGGGTCGCAATGTGTCACAATGTGTCACAGGGCCATGACAACCATCTCCTGCTAGCTGCTAATGCTAACGTCCTCTGAAGTGTGCCCCCCCCCCCCCCCCCGTCGGTTGGTTATATTGTGTTAATATTCTTATTTATATTCTTGTTTATTTATATTGACATCATCCGCTCAGCTGTTTAAAACAGAGTTCGAGTCCCGGACCGGATTAGCCTTGTAGCATGTAGCATGTAGCACAGAGATGTCAGTAGTTTATTATGGCTGAATTAAAGA
>NC_083657.1:345000-347500 GCF_963576545.1 Limanda limanda | reverse complement strand
ACTTATGAAGGGTTAGGAAATATTTAGTTCATGGTTCTAGATTAAGAATCTTTAGATAGTGTTTTATTGATGATAATGTCAGATTTTTGTGTTTATTTAACTTATTACAGATTTCAGTACTTTTATCATTTATTATAGTTTATTTACTCACAGAAGCTTTTAGCTGAGGTTGTACAGATTGTAGAATGTGAAGATTCTCCAGGAAACGTCACAGGAAGTAAAAGCACCAACAAATCATAATGTACAATATATTAAACCTCTTCACAAAGAAGGTTGAGACCTTTGGAGTTATAGACTGCAGAGGTTAAATATGTTTGATTCATGTGTTTTACAGTGTAAACTGACGTTTGACTTTTGTTATCATACATGTTATTGATCAGTGATCACGCGTGTTGGAGGTTTCATAACCTCACACTTTGTTCCATTAGCCCAGAGTCCTAGTTTGACATTTGTTCTGTAAAATATCATCTTTCAAAATCATATCATGAAACCTAATATATAACACACACATCTTTAATGGGTTCAACATTTCGACAGTATTCTCATAATCTGTACATTTTACTTATGATCTGATTTTTAAATATAAGATATTCAGATTATTAAAAAGCTATTTTTCTATTAACTTTTGTTTTTTCTCCTTAAAAACGTAAAAAGAATTGTGGGGGATTCTTTGAACCTGATGTTGTTGTTGACGAGTCACCGTGTGTTTCGTCCACCAGGAGGTGCTGGCGCGCGTGGTGGGCAGAGAAGGTTTCTTCTCTCTGTGGAAAGGTTTCACTCCGTACTACGCTCGCCTCGGGCCGCACACCGTCCTCACCTTCATCTTCCTGGAGCAGATGAACCGCCTCTACAAGACCCACGTGCTCGACCGCTAACGCACAACACACACACACAACAGAGACCCACGTGCTCGACCGCTAACGCACAACACACACACACAACAGAGACCCACGTGCTCGACCGCTAACGCACAACACACAACACACAGACACACACACACACAACAGAGACCCACACACACACACAACAGAGACCCACACACAGACCTGACCTCCTCATACCTCAAACGTGGAGTTAGAATTTACTCATACACACACACACACACACACAGACACACACTCTATTTAAATGGAAATTCTTTTTGTAAAGAAAAGAATGTAAACTAAATTTAGCTCACACATCGTTTTGTGATGTTTAGTCAAAATTAAGGATGAGTCTTATTTGTAGAATGGTGACCCCGCCCCCTCTTAACAATACACTCATGCCTCATGATCGGTAACCATGGTTACAGGTCTATTGATGGAGGATCAATAAATAAATAAACTGTCTCTTTGTCTTTGTGAATAAAACGTTGACCTCTGAAACTTTAAATACGACAAATTCTTCAGGTTCCCTTGAGTATCACTTCCTGTTTCACGTCTCTGCTGCGGCGCCGTGGACTCGACTTCTTCGTTCACTCGAACGGACGAACCAACTTCTCAGGATCTTAATGAGAGAAGTTCTTCAGCTTGGGTTCGAACGTTGAGTCTGACTCACAACGACCTGAGCAGAGTTCAGAGGTGACGGATCCTAAGTGAGACTGAAGCTGCTCTGATTGGTGGAGACGAGGATTCTAGTTCCCTTGTTACAACCTTTTTACTTTGTTCATCGCTTCCTGTCGTTTAGACGTTAAGAGACGAGATAAAACTTTATTGATCCCACACCGGAGAAATGACAGCAGCAGACAAGTCAGAAGGAGAAAATAAAGAACTACAGAATATGAACATAATATTCACCTTTCACTTCAGTGCAGTGGAACATGAGAATGTGAAAGCACCAGTTGATACTGACTCTGTTCTGATGGATCCTCAGTGTAATGGGTTTAAACGTTTCAATTCTCAGCTCAGGTGATGATAAGATGCAGAACATGCAGCTCTGAGCCACAGGTTTTAATGCTGATGAGTCACAATGCGTGTTTTTACTTGAGGCTGAAAGTCACGGAGATTTCAGAATTCAAACATGACGCACACGTCTGTGTTTCACCGTATAAGGACACGCACACTCTGTCATGTGCTTCTAATCAAGTGTCCTCACAAAGACACAACAAGTGCACACACACACACTGAGGAACCACTTCCTCTTTCCCGCTCGCCACCGCCTCTTTCATCTTGACTGTGTCGTTCTGCTTTAACCTCGGTTCACAGCATCTGGAGCGTTGACGGCTGAAGGAAGTGACCACGACCCGCCGGCCGCCATGTTGGAGGCTTCTGAAAGAACAATATAAAATATGTATAAAATCAGGTTAATCAAAACAAACGGATGAAAACGTGTATTTTAACTTCAATTTGAAATTATTTTATGTCGGATCATAAAACAATTTTATGAAACATGAGTTTTAATTTGTAGTTTTTAAATATTTAATTTAAACGGAGTGCATCTAAATTGTGTATTGTAATACACTAGTTTTGTGATACATTAGTTTTGTTTCTGAAAATAAACGACTTCTCGTCAAACTGCAGTT